>NC_057807.1:649433249-649434271 GCF_018294505.1 Triticum aestivum | reverse complement strand
GAAAATGTGAGGGGGGAGTTACAGTTCTACCCTTGCCTATAGGCTTCTCGGCTTGGGTCTGTGTACTGAGGGTAGGGGATAGTAGAGTAACTTTGCTTCTCCCCAAATAGTGGGCGAGAACGATTTCGGGCGAGGAGGGCGTGTTTTGAACTATAGTGGACGCGAGCAATTTTGGGCGAGGAGAGCGTGTTTTGAAATAGTGTGCGCGAGCTATTTCGGGCGAGGAGAGCGTGTTTTGCCGACCATGGTTTATGAATTATTCGGCACATGTCATTTCGTCCGAGGAGAAGGCGCGCTTGGATGAAGTTACGAACCTACCCTCGATGTACAATGGGCCAATTGATGCGTGTCCCACATAGGACGGTAATTTCGCGTCTCCCATTTATTTGCTCAGGCGAATTCCACCGAGCAGAGAGGATGTTTAACGGTTCGTTCATATTTTGGGAGAACGAGCATCCACATCTACTTTACCAAGTCCATTTGAATCAAATTTTGAAATATTAGCTTGCCACTTCTTTTTTAGATGGAGAGATGATGCTCGGGAGTAATGTGTTTTTACATGCTTGTTGCTAGCGATTTACTATATGACAAATAGTTGACCCACTCAAACACGCGAATCAAACCCAAAATGAAATATCTCGATTAAATGAAATAGCTCATTCACTAGGTCAAAATAGTGAACTAAATCCAAAATTGAACACCTCAATCGAGTAGCATGTTGTACAGTATTATAGTACTCCATGAACATGTTGAAAGTCAAATTAATGAACTTGTTTGATATATGCATATATCCGTTCATGTGTGGATTGCATACAACATGTTCTCCAATTTAAATATTAGAATGCAAGTTTATATCGAAACATGGTTTATATCAGTCTTTGATGCATCAAACGCGACCTCCCCCTCTCCCGAACTCGTGTTCTCTCTCTCTCTCTCTGTCTCTCTCACCGACAATCTTTAATTCTGTCGCACGCATCCGACACAAAAACCTTGTTGGTCCCCTCTCCCTTTCTATCCATCTC
>NC_057807.1:649426046-649432988 GCF_018294505.1 Triticum aestivum | reverse complement strand
TTGTGTGTGTGTGTGGGGGGGGGGGGTCTTTCTAGTTCGCATGCATATATACACCATCTATAGGTCTCTCTCGCACACTATGTATGATACTGTAGCTAGTCCAAGCTAGATATCTTGGGTGCACTCATTTTACGCACACAAATTCCTTGGCTCTTTGCCCGTAACTCTCTCACGCACCACTCTGTCGTCTCGGAGCTCTTCCCCCCTCTCTCAAACTCTCCATCCACCTGGGTCACACATACACATGCATATCTCACTCGCACTCGATAGGCCCATCTAAAACTCTATCTCTCTCCCTCGTTCTCCTTCCATCTCACACGCACACACACACACAATCTCATGCCTAGCTAGCCAAGTATGGTGGTCTCTCACTCAATTGTAGGCACACACAGTTCTCCCTATATGTATATGACTAGCTAATCTTAGTCTCCATCACAAACATGTGCATGGTCTATCTCGATTTCTCTTGGGGCATCTTTCTATCGCGCACGCACCTCCCTCGATCTCCCACCCATATAGTCCCCTCACAATCTTGAGGGGATCTCTCTATCACAAACACACCCTCTCTCCCTCCCCATGCGTCCATGTCCTCCATGTGTCCCTCTCGACCTTTGTTCCTTGTTGGCCAGACTTATAGTGGACATGTGCTACAGGGGTGTCTCTCTCAGTTGCAAACAATTACACACTAGCTATCTTTGTGTATCTCCTCGCCTCGCTTTTCTATCTCGGAGATGCATGCGTGATATGTTCGCATAAAAAACAAAAAACACACACACTCTCTAATTTATTGTTTGTTGTCACTTTCTCTTTTACACACATACTCTTTTTGCACACTTACTCATTCTCCTTCACACGCACTTGATCTGTCTCGACTTAGGCACTCTCCTCGGTCCATAGCATATAGATTTATTGAAAAGTCAAACATCACAAAGTTTGACCATGTAGGCGGAGAAAAACAATTACATCTAGTACGACAAATATATACCATTAGATTCACCATGTGATGTAGTTTTGTATGATGTACTTTGGTATTGTAGATATAAATAACATTTGCGTAAACCTGATCAAAGTTTCCAAAGTTTGACTTCCAAAAAACATCACTACAAAAAAATACACTTCCATGATGATGTGTGTTTGTCACAGTAGGTCGCGTTTTCTGTCATGCATGTACATGCATGACAAATTTATGACAGAATCAAGATAGTCATACCTGTGCTGTCGTAGAAGTGTTCCATGACATTACCAAAATTATCATCATGGAAGTGTCCACTTCCATGACAATAAATCGCGCATCACAGAAGTGCTTTCATCAAGGGTGACCGACATGTGGCATCCACCTTAACGGAACGCCGTTAAGCTATCAGGTCCGGTTTTGGATCCGATAACCCGTTAACAGCCCAGGCCCATGGGGATTTTCCACGTGTAAAATCATCATTGGCCACAGGAAACACGTGTTGCCTCACCGTTGGGATAGATGTTATCCACTCATTGGACAGGAGGCGCCTATGATAGATCGACACATGGCACGGCCCAACAGTGGCCCATTCCGGTGAAAGAGGCCGTCCCAGTAAAAATTAGCAGGCCGGCCCATATAAGGCCTACTTGTCTCAGGTCCATTTAAGCCCACGGCCCATACGAGATGTGCCAATTCGGCCCGTCAACGACCCGTTAAAGATTTGACACCATTGCAGCCCATCGTCAGTTCGAGCCCGTTAATAGCCCACTATATATTTGGGCTCAATATCGGCCCGATGAGATTTCGGCCTGTTAACGACCCATTTAATGGATGGGCCAATTTTCAGGATGTACATCTTTTGGCCTTTTAGCGACCCATTTAAATGTTGGGCTAATTTCCGACCCGGTGTGTCTTTCAGCCTGTTGACGGCCCATAAATCTGATGGGCCATTTGTAGTCGGACCTGAGTTTCAGCCTTTTAGCGGCCCATTTAAGTGTTGGGCCAATTTCTGGCCCGGTGTCACTTTCAGCCTGTTGACGGCCCATAAATCAATTGGGCCATTTGTAGTCGGACCTAAGTTTTGGCCTTTTAGCGACCCATTTAAGAGTCGGGCCAGTTCCCGGTCCTGTGTGCTTTTCGGCCTGTTAACGGACCATAAATGAGTTGGGCCATTTGTAGTCAGACCTTAGTTTTGGCCTTTTAACGGCCCATGCCCGTCATGGTCCAATACCTGCCTAGTTTCTCTTTCGGCCTGCTAAAGGCCCACAACACAGTTAGGCCATTTACAATACGACCTGACTTTCGGCCTCTTAGCGGCCCATGCTCTTCATGGTCCAGTACAAGCCCGCTGTCTCTTTCGGCCTGCTAAAGGCCTACAGTATAGTTGGGCCATATGTAGCCCAAACTTACTAACGGCCTGTGAAATAAATTGGGGCCACCTGTTGCCCGCTTCGATGTCAGCCTCTTAACGACCCGGGAGGGAAGAGGGCCGACCATTAACTTTCGGCCTAGTAACGGCCCATTAACTTAATGGGCCCACTAAAGTTCGTACATGTCTTTAGGCCAAATTAGATAATTTGAGCCCATTACGACGAGCAATTATGCATAGGACCAAAACCGATCAAGGAAAGGTAGGGCATACAGGGAATAACATTGCACATCCAGCATATATTACAGGAAATTACATCCACTGGGCAATCAAAGATTGATGCCAGTGCAAATAAATGAGCAGAACCTAACCATCTACAATGTCACAATCTGCAACCTCATCACAGATGACGCCCATAAGCATTAGGGCAAGTTCTTGTTGCTTTGCTACACTGTCTCTGAAAACATTGATCAGTTGTTGTGTCGCACGACTCTGCACCTCTGATTGATCCACCATTTACATCATTGCTTTAGCCATTAATTAGTTCACAAACATACATTTATTCCGTTGCATTCGAGACAGAGGATACTGTACAGATTCAGATGGCGATTTTTGGCAGGCTTGCATTATTGATAGTGGAGAGTGTCTTGACCACTGCATCATAACATAAATTAGGACGGGAACCAAACAGATTAATCATGAGTTATTGCCATATTACCTGGCCTAGATTTACTGGAAAGAAACAATGGGGTTGCCTTGCTGTTTTCAGAGTTTGTCTTCTTATCTTCAGCAACCTGCACAAAATTAACACACTAGCATTGCTATCATTGGCCAAGTCAGATAATAGGAAAGCAACATTGACACAACGAACGTTTGGGCAACTAGCCTACACCAAATTAACACAATATGGCACAACTATCATTATCCAGGTAAGGTAGTACGAAAGCAACATTGACACAATGAATGAATGGGCAACCAGAGAAGCACTACAATTCAGTAATGTGCGTGATATAAGATAGTACTTTCATGCAACTCAGTATGCAAAACTACCAGGCAGTTTTCCTTACAAAAATCAATATTGGTGCCTTTAACATTTTGCTACAACTAATTTTAGATCAGATAAAGGTTAGATTCACGCCGATTAACAAAATATATGTTGATGTAAAAATATAGTGATATACAACAGATACTTACATCAGCATTGGAGCGCAGAGAATTCCCGCAAGATATTTTCCTCGAATACGATCCCAATGGAGGAAGTCTTCTATCATTTAACCTTATTTTCTAAAAGAGATATGGGTAAGAAACATGTAGAAAATATGATCAGAATGCTATAGATTTTCATGATGCGAGGATACGCACACGCGTCTTAGAATGGAGTTGACATTCTTTTGCTAGACTGGAGCGGACTAGTTCTTTGGCCACTGGAATCTGCTTATTATCAGTGGGAGTTGGGTTTCTCTGTGCTGGAGCAGTATCTATGAAAAATGGAGTTGGTTTATTATCTCCTGGCGTTTGGATCTTTTACAAAGACCTGGTTTGTAACCCTTTAGATTCTAACATAGCTGTCTTCCCCTTGCATGCCTTATATAGAAGAATGGTGATTCAGTTATAAAACATGCTACCGCAGAGATGGAATAGGTACTGAAGAATAGAAAGGCATGACATATTGACATGTATTCCCTCCATACGGAAAAAAAGGATGGGTCTAGGCGTATTTCAGTTCTAGATTCATCCAGTTTTATCCATTTCTGCGACATTTAATCCGGACAGACAGGACAACACAGTAAAAAAAACACTGTAAAACCCACTGCAGAACCAAAGTATTCAAACCCACTGATATGAGATAGTACACTGATGCAGCTCAGGATGCAAAACTACCTGGCAGTTTTCCTTACAAAAATCAACATTGTGGCCTTTAATCATACATTTTGCTACAACTAAATTTAGATCAGATAAAGGTTGGATTCACACCGATTAATAAAATACATGCTAATGTAAAAATATAGTGATATACAACAGGTACTTACATCTACATTGGAGCACAAAGAATTCCTGCAATAATCTTTCCTCATAAACGATACCATCGCAGAAATTCTTCTATCTATTAAGCATATTTTCTAAAAGAGAGATGGGAAATAAACATGTAGAAAATATGATCAGCATGCTATAAAATTTCATGATGCAAGGATACGCACACGCTTCTTAGAATTGAGTTGACATATTTTTGCTGGACTGGAGCGGACTAGTTCTTTGTCCACTGGAATCTGCTTATTACCAGTAGGAGTTGGGTTTCTCTGTGCTGGAGCAGTATCTATAAAAACTGGTGTTGGTTTATTTTCTCCTGGCGTTTGGATCTTTTGCAAAGGCCTTGTTTGTAACCCTTCATATTCTAACATAGTCGTCTTCCCCTTGCATGCCTTGTATAGAAGAATGGTGCTTTAATTATAAAACATGCGACAACAGAGAGATGGAATAGGTACTGAAGAATAGAAAGGCATGACATATTGACATGTATTCCCTCCATCCAGAAAAAAGGATGGGTCTAGGCGTATTTCAGTTCTAGATACATCCTTTTTAATCCATTTTGGCAACATGTAATCCGGATGGAGGGAGTATGGTGTAAGAGCTAGGGATACGACAGGAAAACACATAAAAAACACTAGTTGAATGTAAAACTATATGCTAGCGGAATACGTACAGAAATAACTAAGGCAACATACACGTGTATGATTGGGAAAATAAGATGGCATTGCAACAGAACACTAGAGCAACACTTCAATGTAAAAAAACATGGTATGGCAGACAGATGAAGTACATACTAATGAATAACAATGCATAAGATATTCAGAAGCATGATGTACAAATTAAGCAGATGGCATTGCGATAGAGTAGAATGGCAGTACTTGAATTTGAAAACATGTTATCATCAATGGAATAGGTACTGAAAAATAGGAACGCATGACATATTTACATGCATGATCAACATGCTAAGCACATGGCATTGCAACCGAGTAGATACACTCCAGGACATTATATGCATGTTGTACCCATATCACAGGCCAAGTTAGAGCAAGGACCTTGTGGGGTGAAGAGGACTCATCATCTTTCAGCAAGTCTTCTGAAGAACTGCCTTTACATGTTCCATCATATTGGGTATCATTGACATCAAGTTTATTGGCCTTTACATTGCTCCGTGAGGTTCTTGTGGATATATCAGTGTGTGCAATTATATCTGACATGCGTGGAAGACAACTAGTAGTTAGATTTATGTAATGAGTGCCTGTAGGAGACGACATAAATAGTAGGACTGGGGTTAACTAGCAGCAATAGTTCTCATAAACTAAAGGGAGAACACAAATGAAAGTTATAGAATATGTATCGTTTCTACTCGAGATTAACTAGATGGCACACAAAAGTATTAAAGAACAACATAGGTAATACTAGAAGTGGTATAATACTATAATCACCAGCCTGTGGGATAGCATTGGCTGATGGATGATAACTATGGAACAACGTTACCTAAAGAACAAGTATCTTAGTTGAAATATGGAACAACGTGAACTTCTGAACAAGACCCGTAAGAGATCAGCATGAATATACAGTGAAATGTGATGATCTATTTTCCATGCTTAGATGAATAACAACACCATAAATGTTGCACACAAGTAAGATGAGGGTACAACCTATCTGGCTGCCATCCATAGGAGTGAACATCATGTGCTGACTTGTCGATGGCCCTGCAGTTATTGTGGTTGTCCATGTCGGGCACGCGCATTCGATGCAGGGAACTGTTGAGTGGGGACTATAGCTCCTTTCTAGTGTATGATTCCCTTGTTGGAGTAGCTGTGGTGAGTCGGAAGACGGTGTGTCTGAAGATGCAGATAATGCATAATGTTAAGAACGACATATCTCTTTGATCTGAAGAAATACACTAAGAGATCAACAGCAAGGTACGAGAGTGGTCACGCGTCTGTTGACTGAAGACTAAATTGGGGTGGCAGTACCTTCAACCCACGCAACTCTAAAAGATAGCCATGTAAGCGCTGCTTCCGCGGTGAACTTGCAGCCCCGCACCCTTACATTAGACACCAGCCAACCGGCAGCCTCGGAGCTCCGCCGCCTCGAGGGGTGCTGCTTCCCATTGGGAATCGATTGACCCAGAATAAAAATTCAGATAACTGACGCCTAAATAAAGTGATTTGAGATGAGGGTGCGACCTATTTGGCGGCATGGTGAAGTAGGTAGGTCCAGCTGTCGAGTCGGTGAGGCCGGCGCGGTTGCGGTGGCGACCGGCGGCAGGGAAAGAGCGATGTCGCGACGGTCGATGGCTACGCGGAAGCAGTGCCAGGACTCTGGATAGATCCGAAGTTGGAGCCGCTCCGGCACTGTGAACAACGGCGGGGGTGAATCGGCTCCGGTACAGTTCACGCGGCCGTCGTCGAGGCAGCACCAGCAGTGCGGAGTAAGAGGCACACGGCCCAATGCGCGAAGGCAAACGGACATCGTCTCCGGCATTAGGGAGGAGGGCGGCTGTGAAATTGGTGCGGTGGGGGGCGCCATGGAGGTGGGGCTGAGGTTTCGTGGCTTGGGAGAAGGGAGCTTCCCAGGGAGAAGG
>NC_057807.1:649424729-649425772 GCF_018294505.1 Triticum aestivum | reverse complement strand
CCACGTGGTATGAATGGGGGCGGGCGGGGCGGGGGGGAATTGGTAGGGGAGTGGAACCATGTCTTACGGACGTATTTGTCTGAAATGTGAGGGGGAGTTACAGTTCTACCCTTGCCTATAGGCTTCTCGGCTTGGGTCTGTGTACTGAGGGTCGGGATAGTAGAGTAACTTTGCTTCTCCCCAAATAGTGGGCGGGAGTGATTTCGGGCGAGGAGGGCGTGTTTTGAACTATAGTGGGCGCGAGCGATTTCGGGCGAGGAGAGCGTGTTTTGAAATAGTGGGCGCGAGCTATTTCGGGCGAGGAGAGCGTGTTTTGCCGACCATGGTTTATGAATTATTCGGCACATGCCATTTCGGCAGAGGAGAAGGCGCGCTTGGATGAAGTTACAAACCTACCCTCGATGTACAACGGGCCAATTGATGTGTGTCCCACATAGGACGGTAATTTTGTGTCTCCCATTTATTTGCTCGGGCGAATTCCACCTAGCAGAGAGGATGTTTAACGGTTCGTTCAAATTTTGGGAGAACGAGCATCCACGTCTACCTTACCAAGTCGATTCGAATCAAATTTTGAAATATTAGCTTGCCACTTCTTTTTTAGATGGAGAGATGATGCTCGGGAGTAATGTGTTTTTACATGCTCATTGCTAGCGATTTACTATATGACAAATATTTGACCCACTCAAAAACGCGAATCAAACCCAAAATGAAACATCTCGATTCAATGAAATAGCTCGTTCAGTAGGTCAAAATAGTGAACTAAATCCAAAATTGAACAGCTCAATCGAGTAGCATGCTGTACAGTATTATAGTACTCCATGAACATGTTGAAAGTCAAATTAAGGAACTTGTTTGATATACGCATATATCCGTTCATGGGTGGATTGCAGACAACATGTTCTCCAATTTAAATATTTGAATGCAAGTTTATATCGAAACATGGTTTATTCAGTCTTTGATGCATAAAATGCGACCTCCCCCTCTCCCGGACTCTTGTTCTCTCTCTCTCTCTCTCTCTCTCTCTCTCTCTCTCTCTCTCTCTC
>NC_057807.1:648689220-648706173 GCF_018294505.1 Triticum aestivum | reverse complement strand
TTTATAAGACGGTGCGCGGGGTGCGGGGGGTCGGCGGCGGCGGTTGAGTAGGGGAATCGAGGGTGCGGGGGGTCGGCGGCGGCGGCCGGTGGACTGGGGGGTGCTCGGCGGCGAGGGGGACCGGATCTGGCGAGGTGGGATAGCGATCGAGATGGAGGGGGATCGAGATCGAGTGTCCATGAAATTTAAAAATATTCATGATAGTTCAAAAAGTACCCATGAAATACAATCGAGAAATGAAGGCTACGATTTAAATACAATCGATCTTAGCTAGCTATCTGTTCACAATCTTCTTGCCCTTCTTTTTCGCAAATAGAGTTCTTCTGTGGAACGGACGTCCTTTAGGTAGGGTGGTCCTGCTTCTTCTTGTGGTGTATGCTGCTACTTCATCATCGTCATCATGTTCGATCCTCGGGTCGCCGTACTTGTCGAAGTCTTGCTCATTGGCTACTCCATCCATTCCGATGATCTTCCTTTTGCCTCTCCTCACGACAACACGATTGGGCTTTGGCGGGTAGTTAATGAAGAAGCATTGGTCCACTTGGGAAGCCAGTACCCATGGCTCATTTTTCGCGGTGACGTTTGCGCCCGCGGTCTTGGATTTGGCTTCGGGTATAACCATGGTGGTGAAATACCGGTCTTCTTTTATGACGTTCTTGGCCCATCTGACTCGGAACATCGGGACCTTCTCTCCAGCGTAGCTCAGCTCCCAGATCTCCTCGATCCTTCCGTAGTATCTGTCCTTGTCGTTACCGGTGTAGGATTCCATCGTTACCCCGGAGTTCTGATAACCATCGCTCTTCATGTCCTTGGCCTTAGTGTAGAATGTGTAGCCGTTGATATCGTACGCCTCATAGGTCATCAGGTTGTGCTCGGCGCCCTGTGACAAGGCGAATCTGAGTTGTTCTTCCGCGGAAGAATCCTCATGTAAAGGGTACGACAGAAGCTTCTGCTTGAACCAACGCGTGAAACATGAGTTGTGCTCTTTGAGTATATCTCCGTCCGTCCTCTGTTGGCCTCGGTCATTGTACGTCTTCTTAATAAAGGTTTTGTGCTCTACCACCCAAGGATCGACCACGTCTATGTGTTGTAGCGCGACTAGGTTTTCTCTTTCAAAGTCGGCGAGTCGACCCTCGAAGTCGACATGCATTTCGCGGCGACCCTCACAGTGACCCCATCCAGCGAGCCTGCCGAGGTGCCTGTTGACGGGCAGACCAACGGGGTTCTCGATGCCTAGATAATTCGTGCAGTAGGAGATGCACTCTTCGGTCAGAAAGCCCCTGGCTATGCTTCCTTCAGGACGTGACATGTTGCGAACGTATCCTTTGATGACACCATTCATCCTTTTGAACGGCATCATGCTGTGCAGGAACGTCGGCCCGAGTTGGATGATATCCTCCACTATATGGACCAGCAGATGCACCATAACGTCGAAGAATGCGGGCGGGAAGTACATCTCAAGCTCGCATAGTATCACCACGATCTCTTCCTGTAGCCTTCTAAGTTGCCTCACGCCAATCGACTTCCGAGAGATGACGTCGAAGAAGTTGCATAGGCCAAATAGCGTTTCACGGACGTGCGCGTCCATGATCCCACGGATTGCAACTGGAAGTATCTGCGTCATCAGCACGTGACAGTCGTGAGACTTCATCCCGCTGAACTTCTGCTTCGCTGGGTCTAGGTATCTGCTTATCTTCCCCGCGTAACCGTAAGGAAGTTTTACTCCTAGGAGGCAGGTGAAAAACTGCTCGATCTCCTCCTGACTTAGAGTGAAGCACGCGGGAGGGTAGTCATTTTCGGTCTTCTTGGCCTTTTTGCCTTTGCACGACTTTCTGTGTCCTGCTTCGCCTCATCATCATCATCATCATCATCATCATCATCATCATCATCATCATCATCATATATAGCGTGAAGCTCCTGCCTGATGCCCATTGATTTCAAGTCTGCCCTTGCTTTCGGCCCATCTTTGGTCCTCTCTGGCATGTTGAGCAGGGTACCAAGCAGACTCTCGCACATGTTCTTCGTGATATGCATGACATCAAGGCTGTGAGGCACACGGTGGATCTTCCAGTACGGCAAGTCCCAGAAAACAGACCTCGTTTTCCATACCTTCAGCAGCGGCTCTGGCGCCTTTCGCTTCTTTCCCGGATCCGGCGCCTTTTGCTTCTTTCCCGGCAGTGGGCAGTCTTTCCAATTTTTCAACAACTTGTCTATTTCCTCGCCGCTCCTCGTACACGGGCGTTTTCGGGGTTCGATTTCACCATCGAACAGATCCTTGCGTTTCCTCCACGGGTCATTGTCGCGAAGCCACCTTCGATGTCCCATGAACACGGTTTTCGAAGACCCGGGATCTCTATCTAGCTGGCGATACGTTGTGTCATCCATGCACCTTACGCATCCATAAAATCCGTGGACTACCTGCCCCGCAAGATATCCGTAACCGAGATAGTCGTGCACCGTCGTGAGCAGTGCGGCTCTCATAGGGAAATATTCTTTCTCTGCGGCGTCCCACGTATTGGCTGGCGTTTTCCACAGCGTGTCAAGCTCCTCTTTCAGCAGCCCCAGATACAGATTGATGTCGTTCCCTGGTTGTTTCGGCCCTTCAATTAGCATACTCATGTGAATGTACTTCCTCTTCATGCACAACCAGGGGGAAGGTTGTACATCCACACAAACACAGGCCAGGTGCTATGTGTGCTTCTCTGGCTGCCAAACGGATTGACTCCATCGGTGCTCACGCCCAGCATGATGTTCCTTGGATCGTTCCCAAATTCTGCGTATTCGAAGTTCAACGCTTGCCACTGTCTCGCATCCTTAGGGTGACTCAGCATCTTGTCTTTTTTATCTATCTCCGGATCATTTGCGTCATCTTCTCGCTTCTTCTCCTCCCTATCCGCGTGCCAACGCAGGAGCTTTGCTACCTTAGGATCCGCGAAATACCACTGCAGACGAGGAGTGATCGGAAAGTACCACACCACTTTTCGAGGAGCTTTCTTCCTCTTCTTGTATCGAGTGACACCGCACACCGGACATATGGTAGACTCCGCGTGCTCGTCCCGATAAATGATGCAATTGTTCATGCACACATGGTATTTCACGTGCGGTAAATCCAGAGGACACACGATTTTCTTCGCCTCCTCCAAACTAGTCGGGCACTTGTTCCCCTTGGGAAGACGTTCGTGCCAGAATGACATGTTCTCGTCGAAGCATGCGTCGGTCATTTTGTGTTTTACCTTCATCTCCAGAGCCATGAGCGTTACTTTCAGGCGGGTATCCTCGGGCCTGCATCCTTCATACAATGGAGTAACCGCGTCTAACTCAAGTTGATCCATCTTGGCTTTCTCTCGGGCGGCAGCTCTTGCGTTATCCGTCTGCTTGAGAAGCAGCTCTTGAATATGAGGGTCCTGCACCCAGCCCATCGATGGTCCAGCATCGTCTGCTCCGCCGGCATCATCATCATGTCCTGCATCTTCTACATGATGACTGTGTACAGCATCACCGTCGTGATCATCTCCTGGGGATTCTTCGTCTTCTCGCCCCCCCGAGCCGCGGTGGTTGTCTTGCTGCCCTTCCTCATTTCTTGCCCGGCCCCCATGGACGACTTCGTAGTCATCTTCATCACCTTGCCACCGATAGCCATCCATGAAACCACGCAAGAGCAGGTGGTCCCGCACCTGCCCGGAATCCGGGTCCGCAATAAGGCTATTCAGCTTGCATCTTCGACACGGACATCTTATCTCCGTCTCGTTCTTTTGAAGCATCTCGGCCTTCGCGGACCTCAAAAACCTATTCACGATGCCTTCGGTCATCGTGCGGACCATGGTCGCCTGCGGGGTAGAGCGAAACGATATTTTAGAACCAAGAAAAAATTTGGCATGACTTTCCCTAAAAATAGGACCAAAAAGAATGCTTAATGCCAAAATTCTCGCCGAAACGGAAATGAATCAACATTCCGGCAAAATATTGGCAACTATCGCATTTCAAATACCGGTACACCTCCAAACACAAACACATATGCAACACCACAAACATATGCAACACCACGAACATACATAGATCTAGCTAGGCCATAAAAAGTGCATGTGCACATTGTTGTAGGGAGAACAACATAAATATAGCTTCCCCCCTTACTTACCTAGCAAAACAAGGTAACTTAACCACTTAATTTGAATGAATCTATGGTGGAAATGAGGTGAAAAAGAGGAGGCACCCGAGACAAGGAGGAGGCGGTGGAGAGAATGAAGTGGGGAGAAAGTGAGTGTGGGAGGAGAGGCTGTCCAAAATATCTTGTTGCTGCCCACTTACTAATGGCGCACCAGCAACAAATGCGCCATTAGTAATCCAGGTTACTAATGGCGCACCCCCTGGTGGTGCGCCATTAGTAGTTTTGCAAAAAAAAACACACTAATGGCGCACTCTGCCACGGTGCGCCATTACTAGTTTGAACTAGTAATGGTGCACCGCATGCGAGTGCGCCATTAGTACTTTTGCAAAAAAAGGAATAAAAACAATAATAAAAAAAATAACATTAGTGGCGCACCTTCTGGCTGGTGCGCCATTACTAGTTACAACTAGTAATGGCGCACCACCAGTGGATGCGCCATTAGTATGTTTGGACAGGCGCACTAGTTCAAAAAAAATTTGGTACTAATGGCGCACCGTGGGCAGGGTGCTCCATTAGTAGTTTCAACACTAATGGCGCATCAGAAGGTGGTGCGCCATTAGTATATACTAATGGCGCATCAGAAGGTGGTGCGCCATTAGTATATACTAATGGCGCACCACATGTCTGGTGCGCCATTAGTGTCAATTCCATCTATAGCCCTTTTCCTAGTAGTGCGTAATGGTCCCTTTATGACCCGGCATCTTAAGTTGCAGATATACATAACACGGTCGCGCCATGAACTTGGCGTAAGCCGGCCGCCCAAACAGAGAATGATATGGGCTCCTGATCTAGACCACCTCAAAGGTTAACTTCTCAGCCCTGGAATCATACTCATCTCCAAAGGCTACCTCCAGCTCAATATTACCAACTGGGTATGCCGACTTACCAGGAACCACAACTTGAAAAACAGTATTGGACTGCTTAAGGTTTTTATCTGTTAACCCCATACGACGGAAGGTCAAATAATAAAGGATATTGATGCTGCTGCCTCCATCCATGAGCACCTTAGTGAACTTGTACCCCCCAACTTGAGGTGCTACCACCAAAGCCAAGTGACCCGGATTATCGACCTGGGGCGGGTGATCCTCCCGACTCCACGTGGTGGCCTGCTCAGACCATCCTAAGTAGCAAGGAACTGCCGGCTCAACGGTGTTAACTGCCCTCTTATGAAGCTTCTGGTCCCTCTTACATAAGCTCGTAGTGAATACATGATACTGTTCACTGTTTAACTACTTTGGATTGCTCTGATAACCAGATTGTTGCTTCTGCTGCTGACCCCCCTGGCCAGATTGCCGATTGTAACCACCTTGATTGAAATTGCTTTGATTATTCTGGTGAACCTGGAAACCGGAACCAGAACTGCCACTTCCATTGTTGGGGTCGTGAAAGCCGCCGCCTCCTGAACCGCCGCCCGACCCGTGATTTCCATTGAACATATTGGAATTTTAGAAGGCCTTCATGATAGTGCAATCCTTCCACAGGTGTGCAGCTGGGCTATCTTTCATGCCATGCTTCAGGAAAGGCTCATTCAACAACTGCTCGAGAGTAGGGCCTGACCCACCAGATCGTGGAGGTGGCCTCCCCTTACGCCGCTAATTTTTGCCCTGTGTATTGGTGTTAGCCACAAACTCTAATTTACCATCCGCTTTACGTTTATTGTTACCGCCTTGATTTGTCGGGTTAGGCTTCGTGCCCTTAGCATTGCCGCTCTTCTTTCCCTTCCCTGCCTTCTCATTGTCAGACTCGGGATCCTTGGTACTATCTGAGTTGGCATATTTAACCAGAGCCGCCATCAACTGACCCATGTCAGGACCTTCACGCTTGAGCCACCCGAGCTTCATCTTCAGAGTCTCAAACGGCAATTTTGCTCGAACATCAATACTACAGAACCGACATCCATCATATTAGAGGAGTGTATTATTTCTTTCACTCGGTGCACCCAATGGGTCGTGGACTCACCCTCCTGTTGTTTGCAACCAGTCAGATCCACAATCGACGTGGGCTGCTTGCATGTATCTTTAATGTTCTGGATAAACTTCTCCTTTAACTCTGCCCATGAACCAATGGAATTAGGTGGCAATGTCTTCAACCAAATACGGCCCGTCCCCTCCAACATCATGGTGAAGTACTTGGCCGTCGCAACATCGCTCACCTCTAATAACTTCATGGCCATCTCATAACTTTCAATCCATACTCCAGGCTCTAAATCGGCTGTGTAATTTGGTACTTTACGAGGCCCCTTAAAATCCTTGGGCAACCGCTAGTTGCACAGAGTCGGCACCAAACAAGGCACACCTCCAGTTCTGGTGACTATTCCTGCCTCAACTGACACTGCTGGATAAACCGGCAGGGGCTGATAAGCCGCATATTGAGCTACTATTTCTGCTGCCTGTTGAGCCGCCTGCTCAATCTGCTGACGCATTCTATCCTGATTACGCACATTAGGAGCCCCGCCCTGAGCTGGGCCGTACCCACGTGGCTGGTTACGGCACTGGGCATTGCTTGACACGGCTGGCGAATCCAACTGCCTGATGTAACTTTTGCTCTAGCTCAGACGCGGGGTAGAATGAATCATGTCTCTACTGTAGAGTATGCCTCCTACTGTGCCAAGGCCGTCTGAAGAAGATCATTGACTCTTCGCATTTCAACCGCCACCAGTGAGTCGCCATCAGCTGGGAGAGCTGCCAGTCGTGCTGCCGCCGCGATCATGTTCTCCAGCGGGTTAGAGTAATGACCCGGTGGTGTTGGCACATAACGGGGCTGAGCAGTATTTAGACGTGGGGGTCCCATAACGTGTGGTTGAATCGGCGTGTTGATCTCGGGTGCTATGACCTGATTTACTCCAGGCGGGTTACTGGGTCCTGCTCCGGGTGTCAGGAAAAGGTTCCTAGGATCATAAACCGGAGGCAGACGATATTGAGTCTTTTGATACCTTCTCCTCATAACCTCATTGGATGCGTTCGGCTCCATCATGAGCTGAAAATCCTGTGATTGAATCTGCTGTGCTCGGACATCCAGAGCCGCCCGCTGAGCAGTCATCTTGATGTCTTCTGTCGCCAGGTTTTCTTTAGCCTGTGCTATACCAAGCTTCAATTGTGCCACTTCTGCATCGTGCTGAGCTTGATCTGCCGGGTTGACCACGGCGGCTAATAGGGTCATCAACTTATCAGTGAGATCCATCAACACCTGAACCGGCGAGCGCACAGGTCCTCCTGCCCCGGCTGCTGCTGTCCCGGAGGTCATGGCCACCATAGTTGACGAAGTTAACGCAGGTTGAGTACCTGCCATGAAGATTCCAACTCTGCTTGGCAGCTCAAAGGGGTCCGGAATACTACTGCCATCGGAACAACCTCGAAGTCTGCCGTCTTGCAGTTGATACAACAAATCTGTCTCACCTGTGGACGACTCACCATCGGAGTAGATGGCCATCTCACCACTGGAGTCAGATCGTTCAAAAAATTCTCCTCCATGGATGCATCCCACGAAGGCACGCCTCACGGCGGGTTGAGCCCGGGTGGGTCTCGCACGCTGAGCCATCTCGATGATGTCGGTGTTGATGTCCGGCTCAGGGCCCGGCTCTCCGATCTTGCCGATGAAGACGTGGATTCCGCCGAAGGGGACCCGGTACCCGTACTCAATTGAGTCGGCATCGGGGCCCCAGCCTGCGTCGTCGATGTAGAGCCTGCCGTGATGACTCTTGGTCATCCGGCCCACGGCGTATCCCTTGAGCCCTTCAAAGCTGCCCTTTAAGAACTCAAATCCACTGTGCGCTGGCCCCACGGTGGGCGCCAACTGTCGTGGAATTGTCATGTCAGATGTCCTAGCGTAAGGACTTAGTCGTGGAGCCATCACAACTAGGAAGCTTAAAGGGCTTAAACGGGACAAAGGACATGAGGTTTATACTGGTTCGGCCCCTTGCAGTGAAGGTAAAAGCCTATGATCCAGTTTTGGGTGGGCTTGCTTATGAATCGATAACCAGGGAGCGAATCCGCTTCACCTAGTTCTCGATCTCATCTTACTTGCACTGAACCGCCGCTGGGTCGTCCCTTTATATACAAAGGTCGACGCCCAGCAACTCACAGAGTCCCGGCCGGCTCAAAAACAATGTCCGGCTCGGTCTCTTAACTATTCTTGCTTTACAATACAAGTCACATACATATGGCGGTTTATCACTATGGGCCTGAAGTCGCCTCTGGGCTTTGGGCCCTTTCTTGAACCGTCATCTCCATCCTGGGTCTTGGGCTTCAAGAATACTTGCAAGTATAACCCGGCCCCTCCTGGGCGGGTCATACCAATAGTTATATCCCCAATACCAAAGAAATTATTTCTTGGGGCAGAATCTAGTTGCAGCTGCGACAACAAGGAAATAGGCGTAGGGCCTAACTCTATTTCATCACTGCCACCGCCGAAAACGTGAGTGCAGCTGAACGAAGTAAGGGAGCGGTAAGGCCTGTTGCTGGGAGACATTGTTTATACAGAAAATAACAAGGACTCGTTCCTTGGTATGGGCATGGCTCACACACAAAGGACCCGAAAAGCACCCCTTTTTCATTAATATGCCCCCTAGAAGTACAAATCATACAGAATGTATACATGGGCAACGGGATTGCATGTTTTACATCTAACTAAGGCCCATAGGCTTACGAGCTGACAAAAAGATAAGGTGCCCTTAATCCCTTTCTTGTCCCACTCCTCAGGAAATGCGACAAGAAGGTAAAAGGGCAGAAGGAGCGCCTAGGCGAGGTATGAGCAGCAGAAGGCGCCAAGAGAACATGACGGCGATCGCCTAGGAGAGGGCTGGCGGTGGTGGCACCGGAGGAAGAGCTGGAAGATGAGGCAACGACCTGTCAATACGCTATGAAGGTGTCGGTGCCATCGTACTCCGACTTGACAGCCTGCCACCCGCCTTCTTCGCTTCTCTGGCCTCCCCACGCCAGCCGCCCAAGGAGGCGACCCCGAGAAGTTCAAGGAGTCGGCGACATGGATGATGGGGTCGCCGGAGTCGCTCCAGAGCGATGCACCCGACGCTTAGTCAGATCCATCATCCCGCCGCCCGCTACCCTCGTCGTCGCTGCCACTGTCCTCCTCATCACTCCCGCTCAAGGAAGAATCTTCATCGTTGAAGGAGCTCTCCACGCATCACTTTAGGTGAGTGCCAAGGTCTCCAAAGACCTTGACGGAGAGCAGGCCGTTCTCCATCAACTTGAAGTA
This sequence comes from Triticum aestivum, assembly GCF_018294505.1. Lineage (NCBI taxonomy): Eukaryota > Viridiplantae > Streptophyta > Magnoliopsida > Poales > Poaceae > Triticum > Triticum aestivum. The sequence goes on along the minus strand of NC_057807.1, from coordinate 648,696,797 downwards.
GAGAATGAGCCCCGGCATCAGGCTGTGGATGCGGGCGAAGGTCTTCCACCCATGATGAAGATACATGACGTGAGGGGATGGGAAGTCAACATCGACCCATGTGCCGCAGTTCCCGTGGCCCCTCATGTGCAGCCTCAGTGCCTGCGGCGAGTCCAGTTCCATCTCCCGAGCAAACGGAGTCGGGAGACGAAGACGATGGGGCGCCGGCCGGCTCGACCTAATGAAGAACTCATAAGGGTTGTCGCCGACGTGGCCGTCCATTGGGGGGAGGACTGCTGGTGGAGGCGAGGCCGATGCACCGCCCCGTCCTCCTCTTCACCGAGCACCATGGCGCCCTCAGCCTCGCCCCCTCCCCCTTCCCCTCATGGCCGGCTTCGCTGCCACTGGCTCTTGGGGAGGGGCGACGCGTTGTCGAGCAGAGACCCTCGCCGCCACCGATGAAGCATCATCGCAGCCTCTCGCCATGACAGAAGAGAGGAAGGAGCAGAGATGGGGAGAGGCAGATGGCGAAGGACTGACAGACGCCGTCCCTCCCGCTCCCCTCTTTATAAAGGGGCGGGGCGGGGCTCGGCCACCCCTTTTGGCCAATCCTGCTCATTAAGGTGACAGCAGGCGAAGCCGTTGACCGCCCTCCCTGCCCAATTGAAGGCGCATGGGTATCGACCCACGCGCGCATGTCTTCCAGTGTTCCGCACGCCTGTCACTCACCCCGCGCCATGCATGCGGCGTACGTGGCATGGGGGATGGGCGTAATGGGACACGTGGAGAGACGGTTCCCAGGTATGGGTAGTAAATGAGCAGCAGCCCTGCGGTCTCAAAGAGACACGCAAGCCGCCTCTTTACTGTTTGCCGCGAATGACGCCAGCATGCTTCGATCACCCGCGCGCGTAACCCCCACGTCACGCATTCAATGCGGGTCGTGGGGAAGCGCAGCGGGCGAAAAGTTACTGCGGTAAAAACCGCCCCGCCTGCCCGCGCACTATTTTTGGGCCTAGCCCAACAAGCGCGCCGTGCTTATGTGTGGCCCAGGCCCGGAGGCTCCTGTCAGTGTACTAAAGTAGGGGCACTACTTTGTACCCCTTACTAAGTGCACGGGTAGTCAGAGCCGCGCCCACGACCACACTAGGCGACGCAGAGGGAGGTGTTAAAGCCGCAGAACGGCCAACACAGCACCAAGACCAGAAGACCAAGAGGGCAAGGCGATCCTCCTCAACAAGAGCCTTGCCGGGGCAGCTTCCACGGCCCCCGACGAGAGCCTTGCCGGGGCAACTTGCCCAGCTCCACGCCAGTGGAACGCGCCACCCTTGAGCCCAAGATTACCAACTTCATTGGAACCAGGGCTCGGGAGGCACTTTCATGGTGGCATGCAGATCTTTGTGAAGACAAGAGACACTCTAAATCAGAGGAAGAATAGAAGGCAACGAACCTCGGCAAGATCCTTGCCAAGGAAGCACACAAGACCTCTGGCAACATCCTTGCCGGGGACGACTACGACGCCGCGGCAAGACCCTTGCCAGGGCCCCGGCAAGGCCCTTGCCAAGGACGTCTGTAACATACACGGCCGGGCCCGCCCCGACCATGGTCCCGCCACCACTCCCCATGCAGCTGCCAGCCCACAGCTAGGCAGGCACCTGCGTGTCAACAGGAGGCTTCTAGGCCAAATTAGCAACGGCTACGTGGTGGCATGCAAATCTTCATGATGACTTCTCCATCGCGCCACCTCAGCTGCTTGCCAGCCTACATGGCACCACCTCAGCTGCTTGCCAGCCTACATGGCACCACGTGCCCTGCTAGCTCGGACGCGTGTCGAAGCAGGGTGGAGAGGCGGCGGACAAGACGGGGGTTTGTATTTAATGCACCTTGTGCCATATGGTTAACAATAGCCCTAACTACAATACCCCGATACCACCTCATGTGTGCCACTGTGGTGATCCCCTTGCCTATAAAAGGAGGCCCAAGGCATCCAGGAGAGGGATTCGGACCCCTGAGCAAGTGACTCGTTGTAGCTAGCTCAAGAACAGTAAGAACACTCAAATAGATATTCTAGGCAGGAGTAGGGTATTATGCACGACGCGGCCCGAACCTGGGTAAACGACCCGTGTGCTCTAAATTGGCGACCGATTCTGCTCTCCTCTCAACCTCGCGCCGCGCAACCGCAATAGGGATCCCATTTTGATCCCATAGGTGTCGTTTCCACCGACAGAAGTAATGAAATATAGAGCATGGATACATGGCAAACCCGTGACTTGTCATTGCCTGCAGCTACATGTTTCCTTGGCTATGTCAACAGGGTACCTCCATTCCCTGTTTTCTTTGTCGACTGCAGTAATTTCTGCCTCAACATCACTGCGTCTAACTACCTTCATCTTCAGTCCTGAAAAGAACACCAAATATTAAACATTTAATTTCATTCATTACGACATTAATTAGTTGAAAGAGCAGAAGATGTTTGTTTACCTTTGGATTTGGCTTGTAGTGCCTTTATCACACTTGGTATTATGAGATGGCTAGGCCATTTTTCTAATGCTATCCTCATCCGCAAATCAAACTTCTCCATTATCATCTGCCTAATCTTGTCCAACATGTCAACAATAAGAAGAGCCTTAATTTCCCTGACTTTGCTATTAAATGACTTTGCGAGGTTGTTATTGACGTAGTCAACCTTGCAGATTTCATTGAACTTGCTTCTATACCATATCTTTGTGTGGTGTTTAGCCATATATTTTTTAAGACTCTTCTTAGCAAGGATCTGCTTCATATGCCAATTCTGCTTCCTAGAACTGTAAGTCAAGCTTGCTGGCCAAAGATTATCATCACACACCTTGCCCTTGAATTTTTTTCTAAAATTTGCAACAAGATGCCTCATACACTCCCTATGCTCCACTCCAGGCCACACTTGTTCTAATGCTGTCTCTAAACCTTTGCAAGTGTTGGTGTGTATGACTAGTCCTTCAGGATGCCCAATAAGATTACATAGATTTTGAAGAAACCAAGCCCAACTATCTGATGATTCTGTCTCTATCACCCCGTAGGCAACCGGGTAAAGCCAATTACGGCCATCTATGGCACAAGTAGAAGCTAGCTTCCCTTTCAATCTTCCATTTAGTGTAGTCGAATCCATGGCCAAGTACGGTCCAGGGGCGGGCCTAGTTCAATTCAAGGGTATTCAGTTGAATACCCATGATTTTTGATAAAAGAATAGGTATATATAGTGTATAATACGTACATGTTTTCTTTTGAGCAAAACACCCACGGACTTTATTAAACACTGATAGTAGATTTTACATAGCCCGGAGGCTCTAAGAGCCATAAATGGTGCCCTATGCTAAGGTTCAGAGAAGATGTATAATACGTACAGGTGTGGAAAAAAAGGAGAATTCACACGCAGGGACACATTGAGCCCAATACTAGAACAAGCCACCTCTGTGGTTTCCTTCCTCCCCACTCCACATGGCCCAAGCCCAATACGTGAATAGCTAGTTAGCTACAGCCCAGGCATGATGACAAGAGTTTCTAAAAAAAGGCATGATGACGACATCGCTCAGGCACGAAGACAATCAAAAGTGATCCATCACCAAAACACAGAGAACTGACGCATCGCTTGCCTCCCCAAATTCCAATCTCGCACATGGCCGCCAAACGAGATAGGGTTGATCATGCGGCAGGAGCGCACGGCGGCTGCAGCAGGCAGTGGGGCACGGCCGGCAGCGCGGCCGCAAAGTTCACGCGCCCGGTGTGCTGTGGGCGATCGTCCGAGAGGACGTCCTGCATCGTCATTCTTCAGACTTCAGTATTTCTTCCATTGTCCAGGAACAAAAATATTCAATTTTTGCTCATAAACAATACAACTGTACAAGGGTGAATTAATCCGGCTGATTAGCCTTTTATTTCGGTACATGATTACATTGCATATACTCCCTCCGTTCTTCAAAGAGTGTACTTTCAGCTTTTTTGAAGGGTCAAACTATCTTAAAGTTTGACCGAATTTATGCAAGTATTTGTGAAACCAAATAGATATATGATGAAAATATATTTTATCATGAATCTAATGCTGCTAATTTGATGGTATAAACGTTGGTGTATTAATTTATAATATGGCCAAACATAAAAAAAATGACTTTTCAATAAAAATGCAAATATACTCTTTTAAGGAGGAAGGGAGTATATACTGAATATGGTGCTATAATCGGTTATAATCACAAAAAACAAGGATATAGGCTTTCAAAAAAATGTGATGAAATTTTGAATACACAGTCTTAAAATCCTGGGCTCGCCCCTGGTACGGTCGACACCCATCTAAAAACCCTTGCCAACATGCCTCGAATGAAACAAACACTCTCCTAAAGCATTCCTTCTCCCTGACTTTTCCTTTGATTGAGTATTTCACAGTCTCTTTGTCTATTTTCACTACACTACCAGGAGAACACTTCTCCACCTCAGCCTTGAAACTATAGAGAAGATGGAAGCTATCTTTCCATTTTCCACTAATCATATCCATTGCTTTCTCCTTACCACGAGATACACGCATGTACGGCACCGTGAAGTGATACTTCTCCTCAATCTTCTCTTGAAGAGCAGTAGGGCCAATGTTTGGGTTCTTTCTAACCCAATCTAGGGTAACATCAGCAACCCACCTACTCTTAGCCGGCTTGAACTTCTCACTTCTCAGCTTAGTTGGGCATGTATGAGAGAAAGGACACACCTTGATCTGCATTTAAAAAACAAAATCAAATTGTATTGCTACCAATTGCACAGAAGAAAGGGCACAACAATCAAATCAATTAGATATTACCAAGTTATACCTGAAATATTGTGCTATTCCTCATATAAGAGCCATGTATCCTCTACTTACACCTCTTATATGCACAACAAACTCTTAGCCTATTAGGATCACTCTTTTGGACTCTATAGTCAAATTCACTTTTAATTGCAAAAGTAGAAAGCGCATTCTTGCAATCCAACAAAGAGGGGAATGTCGATCCTTCTACAAATGATGGACCCTCCTTATTATACACTACAATAGGTCTGTCCTCCTCCTCCTCCTCTTCCTCCTCATCAACTAAACCCATGTCTCTATTCTCTTCTTCCTCTTCAGTGTTAGTGGATTCATATGCTGGAGGATCATCTTCCTCTTATATATCTGTTGAATCATCTTCTTTCGTGGACTTCTTGACTAAGTCAGGATACTCCCTCTCATCATCATTACCTGAGAGTATAGCATCATCAGGAATAGCATCATCGGTTATGTCTCTGTTAGGATCATCAATACTAGTAGACTGCCTGACTCCCTGTATGTTGACTATATCACTAGTAGAAAAGGGGCCATTGGTCTAGGTCGGGTCAGCCCATTAGTCCCGGTTCAATCCAGAACCAGGACCAATGGGGGCATTGGACCCGGCTCGTGAGCCCCGGGGGCCGGCCGGGCCAGATGGGCCATTGGTCCCGGTTCGTCTGGACCTTTTGGTCCCGGTTGGTGGGACGAACCGGGACCAATGGGCCTCGCTCCTGGCCCACACCATTGGTCCCGGTTGGAGGCATGAACCGGGACCAAAGGCCGCCCATTAGTCCCGGTTCCTACCACCAACCGGGACTAAAGGGTCGGTCCTCGTTGCGGCCAGACTTTAGTCCCACCTCGCCAACCGAAGGGGGCTCACATCGGTTTATAAGCCCCTCCCTCGCTGCCTTGTTGAGCTCCTCTCAAAATTAAAATAGATGGCCTTATACAGGAAATTTGACCTAAATTCATACTAAATTTCTCTGAAGTTAGTAGAAATTTATTATGAATTTAGGTTGAATTTTCTCTATAAGCGCATCTATGCTCATTTCTGAGTAGTTTTTTATATAGATTTTTTTCTTTTCTGCTATATTTATTTTTTCTATTTCTTTCTGAGTTGTAATAAGTCATTAAAAATAAAAAAGATTTTAGTAAAGTTAATCACAACTAATTTTTTCTTCTATTTATTTCTGAGTAGTTTTTTATATAGTTTTTTTTCTTTTCTGCTATATTTATTTTTTCTATTTATTTCTGTGTGGTAATAAGTCATTAAAAATAAAAAAGAGGCGCAATGCTAGTTAATTCGCCTTAAGCCTTTCGGAATAGTGTAAACTGCACTACACATAGCTCCGTGCAGTCTACCCTATTCCTCAAGGCTTGAAGCGAACCAACGTGCAGGTGAGCATTGAGCCTCTTCTTCATCGTCTCTGCACTCAGGGCTTATAAACAGCTGCGAGTGCCTCTCGCTTGGCGAGGTGGGACTAAAAAACAGCTGCAGAAAGAATCAACTAAAAAACAGCTGCAGAAAATAAATAAGTAATTGCACGGGTCCATTGGTACCGGTTGGTGGCTCCAAACGGGACCAATGCCCCTCTTTAGTCCCGGCACATAATGCTTTAATGTCTATGGTTCGGCCCTCGTGATACCATGCCAACTTTCAACTTTCAACTTTTTCAGAGTTCATTTGGAATGCTTTAATGAAGAAAACAAAAGAAAATAAATAATGCAGAAAACAAAACAAAAAAACTGGAAATAAAATAAAAAAAGTAAAGCAAAAAGAAAACAAAAAATGTGTATTCAAATTTGAAAACTAATGGCACTAACAGAAAGTTTATATTTTTTCTAAAACTAAAAGCAAAAAGAATTAAAAAATAAAGCAAAAAAATAAAAGAAAATAAATAATGCAGAAAACAAAACAAAAAATCTGGGAAAAAATAAAAATAGCAACAATAAGTATTTTGTTGTAAGTAGAAACAAAATAAAATAAATAAATCACGAAACAAAACAAAAAAACAAAAAAAGTGTTTTCAAATTTGAGAACTAATGGCACTAAGAGAAAGTTTAAAATTATTCTAAAACTAAAAGCAAAAAGAATTAAAAAATAAACAAAATAACAAAAGAAATTAAATAATGCAGAAAACAAAACAAAAAATCTAGGGAAAAAATAGCAACAATAAGTAAAGAAAAAAAGTGCCTCCTACTGGGACCCCACGGCCTGAATACGACTAGAAACCCACCATGGGCCAGGATTCAGGCCCGCAGGAGGCCCAGTAGGCCCATCAGGCAAAGCAGTAGTAAGTAGGCCCGTAAGCCTGCAGTGGAGAGGAGCTCGAGAGGGGTGCGGCAGTGGGGCTTATAAACCACTGCACGCCCCTCTCAGCTAGCGAGGTGGAACTAAACTTTTGTGTCGCACCGTGCCAGCACACTACCGTTGGTCCCGGTTCGTGGCTCCAACCGGGACCAATGCCCACCCTTTAGTCCCGGTTGGTGGCTCCAACCGGGACCAAAGCCCTCTGCTTCCCGCCCTTTGGGCTGCTGAAAAGAGGCCTTTGGTCCCGGTTGGTGCTACCAACCGGGACTAAAGGGTGCATTGGTCCCGGTTGTAGCCACCAACCGGGACCAAAGACTTTGCTATATTAAGGAAAATTTCAGAACCGCATCCCCACTTTGATCTCTCCTCCTCCTGGATCTCCCGACGCCGCGCGCCGTCGCCTGCCGCCACCACGTCATCGCCGCCATGCTCCGACACCGTCGCCGCCCCGCCCCGATGCCGTCGCCATCCCGCCCCGACGCCGACGCCGTC
>NC_057807.1:648676856-648688414 GCF_018294505.1 Triticum aestivum | reverse complement strand
CTACTTTATTTATTTATAGTAAGTGCTTAGTAGTTGAACTAGATAGTTGATTTAATTAATAAAACTACTTTATTTAACTATATATAGAAGTAGTTTGTAGTAAGTGCTACTTTATTTACTTATAGTAAGTGCTACTTTGTTTATTTATAGTAAGTGCTACTTTATTTATTTATAGTAAGTGCTTAGTAGTTGAACTAGATAGTTGATTTAATTAATAAAACTACTTTATTTAACTATATATAGAAGTACGTAGTTCCCGCATCGACGTCGACGAGGCCTGCTTGATCAGGGCCATGTTCGGGACTGGGCTCCGCCGGGCTGGTATTGGGAGGTGCTACCTTCTGGGGGACGTAGGTTGGTGAGGAGGCAGCCCATTGTTGACTCGATCCTTGTTTGGTGGCGGTCGCGTGGGCTAGTGACGGTGCCAAGGCTTCCGGACACCGCGGAGGTGGTACGTCACCGTGTCAGCGAGGAGGACGAGCACGTCATCGCTACATGGTTGCGTTGGAGTGCAGGTTCGACAATACCTGGCAGGTTCTTCAGGGATCTCACTGGAGCAATCTTTGGGTGTCCACCGCCCGCGACGATACCCGTCGGGCGCTACGGTTCTAGCTATATTAATTAGCGATGCTATATGTATGATAGTATTCGAGGAGTATTCGACGATGTACGGACACAAGAGATGATGTACTTTTGGTTATAATTGAATGCATGCTAATTTGAATACTACTTTCTTTTACGATTTGGTTTTGCTTATTGAATGCTCATATTGGAAAACTACGCCTACTTTGAATGCTAAAATTGAAGAGCACTCCATGCAGAAATCTAGGAGCCCCCTCCATCATCCACGCCGTCGTGGGGGTAGCTTCTCCTTCATTCCCGTGTGCTAGACAATTTGTTGTAATAATGCACTCGGGAATGAAAGGAGGAGCTACATACCATCACCGATAGTCAACCCGTGATTAATAATAATGATCTAATTTAGGTTTTTAGTACATATATTTAATATTTAAATTATGAATTTAGGCCGGAAATGTCGTACTCGGACGATGAAAACCGCTCGGGGGAGTGCGACTGGTGCCACGACGACCGAGGTATGTGCGACAGGTTCATTGAGCTGGACAAAGATCAGTGCTTTAGCATTAAGCTCGAGGAGACCTTCGATGTTCATACGGTACGCAGCGACGACAATAGTTTTTTTCGTAATTAAGCATGACTTCAACTATTTTAACGTGTATTTTTCATCTTTTCCAATTCGACTAGCTTATCCCATGCTTTGCAAGACACTATGTCTTGGAGAGGATGGGTTTTGAAGACCATGAAAGTATGCAAACCAAAAAAATTATCCTAAGTACCCATCATGGTGTGGATTTTCAAGTAAAGCTATACAATGCTCAGAGTGTAACCAATTTTGGTTGCAAAAACTGTGAAGCACTTTGCAAGATGTATGGTTTTGATGAGGGTATGCTTGTCACCATGGATCTTGGTGATCCTACAATCGCACAAGAGAGACCTTCGATTTTCGTCCTTGTGGATACACCTCCAATTCTTCCCCCATGTGAGCTTAACATAGTTATTAAGTAATTTATATTGTTTATTTCAAAATAGTTGACAACTTATTTCCATTGATAGCTTATTTTCATTCTTCAAAGAATGTGCGGAAGATGGTAGACAGAACCTACTACACCGAAGGCTCCGAACTAACTTATCAGGAGAAAAATCATCTGGTCGCATTTTGTACTGATCTTGAGAATTACAATATCTACAATCAAACTCCTCAACATTATGGTCAATACGTGCCACTAGTGCACGTGTTGAACTACGGTAACTACCATGGAGATACCCTGCTAAGATTTTTTACTATTACGACATCCGTGCATCTTTTTGCACACTTCTAAAACTAGTACATCATTGCTAACTACGAAGTTATTACTATGTTTTTCAATAGATAATCCCGAATGATTGTGTGCCTCATCTGATGTATACACACGGTAGCCTTCATGTTTTGAACATACAACCAGGTCTTCCTATGAATCTGAACTGTCCATACCGGGTTTCTAAAAGAAGTGGAGACATGACAATCAAAGAATGGAAAAAATGTATGGATAGTCGAAAGGAGCTTCTTTGAAGCAACAATCAGCGAAGGGAAAAAATTGGAGACAGGATGATCGCCATTCTTCATAATGGAGAGTCAGGGTCTATATTGTTTTATGCGATTTTACCTTAAGGGTGTTTAGGTCATGTCCTACCTGATACTGATGATCATGTGCTAAGAACAATTATGTAGGGTTGGGTTCGATGACTATGAGGATGATGATTGTATGACTTATTATTAATAACGAGTTGAAGTTGTATGATGATGCATGATTAGTAGGACTTTTTATTATATATGATGACGTATGATGCAAGCATGCATGAGTTATTATATCAGTGGGTGAAATGAACATATATAGTAGTAGCGTTGGTAAACCAAGGACGAAGATATAAGATAGGACACTTCTCTCTATTAACTAGCTAATAACAACCTAAAAATAACCCCCAAAACCCCTAAAGCAGACACTTTTCTAAAAAAACATGGACTTTTGGTCCCGGTTGGTGCCACCAACCGGGACCAAAGGCCCCCTGACTAGGCTCGGCGCACAGGGCCACGTGGAGGCACATTGGTCCCGGTTCGTGTTTGACCCGGGACTAATGGGTGGAGGTATTAGTAATGACCCATTAGTCCCGGTTCATGAACCGGTACTAAAGGCCCTTACGAACCGGGACTATTAGGTGTTTTTCTACTAGTGTATCAACATCAATTGCTTGACTCCCTGTATGTTGACTCTCACTATAAGAAGGCTGTGTAGGTGGATTGCGGTTTGGTGTGCTGGGAGTTGGGGATTTCTGAAGAACCTCAATTAGCATAGATATTTTCTTTGAATCTTGATGCTTTCCAAACATCAAAGCTGCAACCTCATCACATGCAACATCAACCCATATATTGTATCCCCTCTCGTAGTACTTCAACTCCCTAGAATTACGGCACCCCCAGGGATAGGTATCACACAACTTGCACACCAATGTTTTGTATGTGATACTGGATTCGATAAACAGAGGATAATCAAAGCCGCCAACATATCGCTTGCAGCCATCACTATTAAGACGACTTGTTTCCATCCTAACAGACAGCATACAAGCAGTTTCCTCATCCATCCTAAATCATCATGAACACATAACCAAATTGTGTGCATTTAGTCTATGAATTATAACAACAAATTCAACCGCTACATACTACTATGAACACACATGCATCATCCTAGTAATTAGCATACTCACCCTGCTGGAATATCAGACGTTGCGACCTATACACTTAGCGCCATCTGGTGGCCGAGGCAAGCCTCTGATTCGGCCCAGTTATCTCTGTTCAAGCAATCAAAGGCGGATGAAGAACAGAGGAGTCAGATGGGAGTCATGTGGTGATGTTGCTCGGGAGGGAAGCCGGAGCTGCGGAGAGTGCAGGTGCAAGGCGGGAGGTGCGGGGCGGGAGGCGTCGGTGCTGCGGCGAGTGGAGGACCGCCAGATACCTGCCGTACCCGAATGGAGGAGTTCGGTGGGCGGCGGCGCCGATTTATGGCAGCGGTTGCTAATCGATAGGGAAAGGTACGAGTAGTTTGGGGATAGGATTAGTATAATCAATAGCTTAGTCAGGTCAACCCAAATGGACGACAAGTCAAAGATTTCTATGAGTGGCAGATAAGTGCGCCTTCCGACATGGTTATTATGCGCGCGTGTATTAGTCGCCCTGATTGAAGGTACGAGGTTCGATCCCCCCACTCTCCCCATTACTTTTCTTTTTCCTGCTCTTTACAAATGAGCCCACATGTTATGGAACTAGGGGCATTTCGGTCATATAACACGGTCAACGGGCCTTTGACTGACGGTAATGTGAGAAAATGGCATTTTTGAGTGCGTCTCTAACGGAACAGTGGCATTTTTAGTACTAAAACATTTTAATGGCAAAAGTGAGTAGTATGGCACAACTAGTGGCAAAAGTGATAAAACCCTAAACATAAAAGACCACTTATCATCATTCATAGGTTTGTTTTTTTCCTTCTTATTTCTAATGACATTAAAGTCACCACCCACTAAACATGGCAGTGGATTATCATGGTATAACCTGGCAATCTCAGCTAAAAAACTGGTCTTCCCCTCTATATGAGCATCCCCATACACAGTCACGAAATTCCAGTGCATCTTGCAGTTTTTGTCAAAGACCAAAATTCTCAAAAAATATTGTCCTTTCTCTATACTTTCCACATCAAAAAAAAATCTTTGTTAACCCCAACTAGACCCCCCCCCCCAGATCTTTGTTAACCTCAAAAAAATTTTGCCACCACACAAATTATGCAGCTCATTTTTTGTAAAATCTTGCTTAATTGTTTCAGAGATCCCTATGAAATTTAGCTTCTGATCAATGATCATTTCTCTCACATATCTTTTTTATGATCCTGTCCTATATCTTTGACATTCCAGAAAACTCCTCTCATTTCCATTTATTCCCTTCTTATCCCTATCTTTTTCCCCAATCGGGGCTTTGTTATTTTTTGTGTATCTTATTGAAGTAACAGAGAAGAGACTAATTAGTTTTCTTTCCTTTTCTCTTTCTTATCAACACCCCAATCCCTATTGATTGCTTCACACAATCCATTGCTAGTGAGCTTTTTTCCCCACTTTTCTTTCCTGAGAATAAACCTCTCAGTTTTATGTATTACTGCTCCTCAATATCAGCATGACAGTGTTCTAAATCAGAACATAATTCACCAATGTTGACCTCTCCAGTACTAATGTGTACTGTGGAGATCCCATCTTCTTTCCTTTTAACCTCTAACTCTATTCCCTCTTTTGCTTTATCATTCTGGATATTTTGGAAAAACGTTTCTTTTCTAGCCAATTCCATTTTCTTAAGGATGTCCAGATTTCTGTCTATCATGTCAATAGAACATCCTAAGTCAATTCCCACCATAGAGCTAATATGTAATAATGAAGCATCTGCAAATTCAGTATCAAGGTTCTTACCATAATTATCTCTCTCCTCTGCTGTCAGGACCCCGACTCGATGTCACATCGATCTAGCCGGTAACACTTCATATCACTTTGCGGCCTCACGCACGGTGTTCCCACGGGTGTCGCCTTACCTTTGCCCGGGACCGTTTGCGCCTTTTGGCTCACATATATGATAGTGTCGCTAGCATCCATATGATAAAGAGCCCGGGCTGACATGACTAGTTGTAAACCCAAAGCGGCACAGACTTACAGGGACAGGCATCCATGACCCAGCATCGAACGTGTCGGTCATCAGCGAGTGAATCCAGGCTGTAGCACTGGGCTAGCAGGACTCCGGTGAACCGGGCTGTAGCGGGCTAACAGGACTCTGGTACTCATCGCGTGACATTTCCCCGAAGGGACAGACACAGGAACGAAGAAGGACACATGCCGGCCAGCCTAAATGTTCCGGAGCAGTAGCAAGCTACCATGGCCCAGTGGAAACACTAGGAGACATTTCCCGGTAAGAGAGGCTACTAAAGATAAACAACTAGATGGTCAGATCCCACACATACCAAGCATTTCAATAACATACACACAATATGCTCGATATGTGCAATACAACATGGCATCACAACATGACTCTATGACTCAAGTAATTTATTCAATAGGCTCCGAGGAGCGAGATATTACAAACATGGGTCTCATGACCCAACATTCAGAGCATACAAAACAAAGCACAAGCGGAAGCTATCATGTCTGAGTACAGACATCTATAAATGAAAAGGCTGAGAAGCCTGACTATCTACCAAATCATGCCGAGGCACAAGATCGTAGCTGAGGTAACAAGCTAAACGTCGAAGACCACGTGGAACTACTAGCGAGACCGAAGTCTCTCTGCAAAACATAAAATAGGCAAACGTGAGTACAAATGTACCCAGCAAGACTTACATCAGACCTATCTACATATGCATCATTATCAACAAAGGGATGGTGGGGTTTAACTGCAGCAAGCCAGCTTTGACTCGGTGGCTATCCTAAACTACGACTGCAAGCGACTCTTTTGAGGTGGCGCACACGAGTCCACATATTCACCATATCAATACACCACTATGGATCCGCTCCCGTCTCCCTACGAGAACGCCATCCATAGCACTCACGCTTATCTTGCGTATTTTAAAGTATCCACTTTCACTTGTCTATGAACTGATATAAGCAACCCAGAAGTCCTTTTCCGTGGACACGGCTATTCGAATAGATCATATTAACCCTGCAGGGGTGTACTTCTTCACACACGCTCTCACCACTTACCGCCGTTTACACGACATGTACTCGGCAACCTTCAAGCGGAAGCCCAACGTGGGTGTCGGCCACGGCCTGCCTAAACACTCAAGTCTCTAGTCCAGGTTTATCGCCTATTCGGGTTCCATCCATGAGGAGATCCGGCCGGAGTTTCGCTCACAGCCCCAAACGATGTGTACAGGGTTCTGTGACACCAAACGGGTGCCCGGTTTACCCGACCACGTGCCTACCGCATCACAGCCCACCCCTACGGTCAGCGCTGTCCACGGCCTCCAGCATACTACAAACACCAGAAACTACTTGCAACTCCTGGACAGAGGACAAGGGTGATTAAGAAGCCGAGAGGGTCCATTGGTTTCGGGCCCAATGCGTGGTAGTAGCTGAATCATGGATCACAAACACAGAACTCAGTTCCTGAGGACGGCTGCAATGAGACAACCCACCATGTACTCCTACATGGCCTCTCACCGCTACCTTTACCAAATCGTGTTCACACACTTAGCTTACACATAGTAGGACAAGTTCACACGCCTCTGATTCATCCCCGATGAATCAGACCTGACTCAACTCTAAGCAGTAGCAGGCATGACAAACAAGCATGAATGAGTAGGCACAACAGGGCTCAAACAACTCCTACTCATGCTAGTGGGTTTCATCTATTTACCGTGGCAATGACAGGTCATGCAAAGGATAAAGGGGTTCAGCTACCGCAGCAAGTAACAGATGAATCGGTGTTGTCCTAATGCAGTAAAAGAGAGCAGGAGCGAGAGAGTAGGATTGTATCGGAATGAACAAGGGGGTTTTGCTTGCCTGGCACTTCTGAAGATAACATTGAGTCTTCATCAGTGTCAACGATCACATCATCGGTATCACGTCTATCGAGAGGGGACAAATACCGGCAACACAGAAAAACACAATCAATGCAATGCACAATATGATGCATGATCATGACATGGCAAAATGAATGTGTTTTGAGCTAATGCAACTAGCAACAGATTAAATGAAGTTGGTTTGAATACAAGATTCAAATTCAAACTCCATATGTGATTATTTAAATGCCCTTTATATGATTTGTGCTAAACAGCACCTATAAGTTGTTCTAACATGCATGAAAATGGTACAGATGGATTCCTTGAATTTTTCTGATAATTTTTCATATATAATTTATTAAATTTGGAGTTACGGTTAATTTTCTATGATTTATTGAAGTTTTAGCTATTTTCTGAAATTATTAAATCATTTAAGATTATTTAAATTCCAGAAAATACTTATTGCGTCAGCCTGACATCATCATGACGTCAGCAGGTCAACAGGGCGCCTCCAGGTCAAACCTGACGTGTGGGGGCCACACGTCAGTGACACAGGAGCTAATCCCGGTCAAACCCAGCGCTGACTGGCGTTTGACCAAGGGTGGGGCCCGCTGTTAGTGGCCTAGTGGGTGATTAGCGGGGTAGTTAGTCCCTAATGACCGGCCACATCAGCTCCTGCCGGAGTTTCGCCGGCGGCGACCATTCCGCACGGCGGGGAACGCCGGACTTGCGCTAGGGGCATCGGATCGACGCGCCAAGGGCACCAGGGGGTAGCCCGCGCCCGTGCGCATCTAGGGGAACCAACGGGAGGTGCGGGGGTGGCCGGGGTTCGCCGGAGGCGAGCTCGCGGCGGCGGCCGGAGTTCGGGAAAGACGAGAGCGAGAGCTAGGGGGCACAGGAAGGCGAGCTGGGGCGTGCTACGGCTTGTGGAGACGGTCTGAGCACGATGGTGCACTCAGGTGGGGGCTCCAGTGGCTCTGGCCACGACGGCGACGAGGCACGGCGGCGGCGAGCTTCGGCCGCGGCGGAGTTATGGCCTAGATCTCGCAAACGCGAGGGGAGAGAGAGGGGTTCTGCACGGAGGCTCACCGCGGAGCTGTAGGGAGGGTTAGTGGGCTCGGGGGCGGCCGGAGTGCAGCGAATCGACGGCGACGACCTCCGGTGGCCGAGGAGGGGAACGGCGACGTGGGCGGCGATGCAGGGCGTCCGGGGCCTCGTGGCTTGGTGGAGAGGAAGAGGGGGTCGAGGCGGAGCCTCTGGGTACTTCGGGTGGCAGCGAGGAGCACGGTGGCTACGGCGAACGGCGTCGGCGACGACGAGCTCCGCTCGGGCGCGTGCAGGGAGAGAGCAGAGGAGGGAACGGGGTCCAGGGGAAGAGAGGGGAGGTGCAGGGGGCGAGGGGGAGTGCGTGGCGCCCTCGGGTGCCTCCAGCGGCGAGCGGGTAAGCAGGAGGTGGCCGGAGCGTGCGCGCGCGCGTCGGGCACACGCCCTCCTGCCTACTGGCAGGAGGTTGAAGACGGTGGCGACCGGGGTGGGCTGGGCCGCACAGTGCTGGACCAGCACAGGAGCTGGGCCGGCTCTGGTGGGCTGCACGGGTGAGGCCAGGTAAGTACTGTCCCTTTTAATTTTTCTGTTCTGTTTTCTATTTTGTTCTGTTTTGTTTTAGTTTAGTAAAATACTAAACCATTTTAATAAATTCTGTAGTTTATTATGTGGCTTACTAAAATATATACAAAGCCACTCACAAACTTCCAGAATTATTTGGAGTCATATTTAATATATATTAAATATAAATCCAAAGCAAACAGTTATTGGATTAATTCAAATGGCCAAAATAAATATCTCTGTGACTCCAAAAATATTGGTTTAAATTTTACCTCTCACCAATATTTCCATGGAATAACAGGAATATTTTCTTGGATTCATTTGATGAAATTTAAATGTTGGTTATTTTTAGAGGTCTTTTGAGGCTTTGAAAATTCCTCAATTCAATTTCATTTGAATTTAAACATGATGCTCACATGAAGCTAGGCTAGAGCAGTGCCTGAAGCTAGGGATGTGACAACTCACCCCCACTAAACAAGAATCTCGTCTCAAGATTCAAGCGTAGGGTAAGGTGAAAGGGGAACGCAAACTACCACAATCTTCACGATCCAGGTTGCACTTCAAATGAACGTTGATTTGAACACCATCTTTGTCTTGTCGTCTTGCTCTGAGATCTTCAGCTAATCATGACAAGAAGAGGAAAGGAAAACTCTGGAAGGATCGGTCTTCTCGAAGATCGAACAACTCAGGATTAACTCCCGGAATGAGACATAGAACCATCTCTCGGGTTGAGACACGAGATACACATCAAGAGGGGTGGAAAGAAACGGATGACGAAAGTTCACTAGGTAGACAACAATTTCACGCTTAAGAGGGTGGCAAACGATTGTCAACGTAGCGAGGAGTTGAGTTGCCATGATACCACGACGAAACATCCTGGAGGAGGGTGATTCGTAGATTATTATCTTAAGTGGCAAAAAGAATTACTTTTGATATAGAGATCATTGAGACTCTCTATATCAGCCTAAGGCAAATCACAGCAATCGTTTGGAGCGGGTCGGTAGAATGGCATACTCGGACTTGGATGATGTGGATTACCTTGTTGAAGACAACGTAATGGATGAATTTTGCTTATCACCGGAAATGGAAGGGACATTGGTGGTGCAAACTGGGAACAAAATGCAAATGCTGGGAACGATTCTGGTAACTGGGGAAGATCCCAACAATAAAGAGTGAATTCACTGTTGGAGTGGTTATAGCATAACCGAGGAAATCTGGGGCAATCCCAGCTAGTGCCGATGATAAGACGTAGCGCTTGTGCGTGCTCTCAAGAACTTGAGCATTTCCACAATCATCAAGGTTTTACCAACATCTGTGTCAAGGGTCCGGTAACACAACTTACTACCATGATGAATGGTGATGGAGGATGCAGATGCAAAGGAAGATAACACCTTGTCAGATTTCACCCTAGCGAGGCCAAGGAAACAAAATCTGGATGATCGACCGAGAGACATTTAGCACTCCGCTTCTAATGTTCTCCTTGATGTGCTAGTGTAACCCATTCATAGATATGGTTTGAGATCTAGAACATCAAGTAAAAGGTCGGACTTCGGGAATACAAAAATCCATAAGGAACAACTAGGGAGGTAAATCCTACGAAATCCTTATGGGGAGGTGGCCAACTTCCTCAATCAAGATACTACAATAATAGGTCTTCCGGCTGGGTGTGTTGGCCACGACATCCACTTTACCGGTTATCGAGGGACCAATATTATAGTTCTTGGGAAATGTTCCAAACCATCATATCTGCCTGAGATTCAGATCTGGTTGGTGTCAGGATATTCCAGACTCATCGAGTCTAGGAAGAAAAATGAAAGTTTGCAACACAAATCGACGAGATGACGTTGCGGGATTCTCGGGAGATGAACTACGATAGCAAGCTCCAAAACATGAGCTGGTTCTGCTACAAACATGTGAACATGTTGTCCAAGACAAGCATGACCACAAAGTAGTCTTATAATAAAACACTACCGAGTTCAGGAGGGGAAACCATTATTAAGGACATCGAAGTCTCCACGCGTGGAAATCCAAAGAGTTCACCTTGGACAGACTCCTTTATCTTTGAACAACTCAATCAGTGGCTTGGTGTGCTAGGATATACATATAGAATGGAGGTTGCAAATCTCCAGACCACAGAATACTTCGCACGTATGCATGACTGACTTGGGATGATTCCAGAGGAAGCAAAACTAACTTTCTCAAATTCACGGCGGCATCTTTCACCAAATGCACGTGTATAAAAGGAAGTCATTCCTTTCATCAACAAATACTTCATGAGCTAGCATGAAGAAAATGTTTTCAAAAGTTTCCAACACTAGCTTAATGTCCAACAAAATTATGGAGGAGACAAGGATGTTGTCAATGGGCTCAACAACAATTCATCTGGGTTTCCTTTTAAAAGGAATTCCATAGTTAAGTGAACAAGTGATAGCATTGGTCAGACCAAAGATATAATGGTGTATGCTCGAGGAATCAACCACGAGTAAGACAACATTACGAATATCGTTGGTTCTGATTTGATTTGACGATAGCCCACACTCAAATCAAAGGATTGATAAGACAATAGATCCAGCAACTGATCACAGGGACCAATCGATGAAGATATCATCTTTCTTCAACACACACTACACAAGAATATCCCTTTGGAACGAACTAAGTCAGACAAGCTTTTATCTTCCAACTCTCCAAGTTGTTGTCTAGCTTAACCAACTAGCTCAGGGATATCTAACACCGATTCTTGGAGAGAAGGTGGTTCACAAGAAACCAACTTGATCACGGGCTCAACATAACGGTCAGGTGACGACCTGGTAATACTTC
>NC_057807.1:648671115-648676805 GCF_018294505.1 Triticum aestivum | reverse complement strand
AAATCACGAACCACCGGTATGTTACTAAGCTCGAGAACAATCTTGCTTTTCAGGGCAAGACGATATGATCAATAGAGCAAGAATTTGAAATAATCCTAACCCATCGATCGAGGAGGGCACTGAGAACAAGGACTAGGTAGCATGATCAGTATTAGAATGATGATTCAATAACCAACACACTAAGAATGAAATTATTGTCCTTTAACTACCAAACAACGAGGTTGCTGGGAGTATGGATTTCACACATCACAATTCATTTGTCGGTATTCCGGTTGCATCAACACGAGGGCCGAGGAATGACTAATGATGGTGAGAAGTATCACTACGGCAAAATTCATGAGAGTTGGTGCAGTTCTCATGACAATTCTGACATAAAGGGGGTAATACTCCAAGGTAGAACAGAACCAAAAGCTGGATTGGCATTTGATCTGCGGAATACAACTACTTTGACCCAATCCTGGATATGGAAGAGGTACTGGAGTTTGTTTCTCCTAGTCATTCTGCGATAGAATGGCTTGACGGACCACAAGAGTGATAGGCATCGATAGATGAACGCACGCATACTCTTGACTATCAATTGATAGACGAGGGTCAGAATGCAACTAAAGAGAGACAACTCAAGGAACATATGATTTTCTGAGTTGTGGATGCATGGTTTAGCATGTCGAACGAATTCCACATGTTTCTTCCAGATAACCCATGCAGAAAAGTAGAACTGGCAGAGTCACGATTTATGAATGGAGAACTCCTCAAGAGTACTCTAATTGTGATCTTTCGATCAGCGAGGAACATCTGCCATAAGCGGTTCATAGTATTTGGAAGAAAAGAATACCACGAACATCGAGGACTAATGCAAAGTTACTAATATCCTGAAGGAACTAGCAAACACTATTAACATGAAGTAAGTAGAGCGAATCTCGGGTTCAAAGCCCAAGGAGTAGAATACCTACTACTAAATGGCATCACGGGATGCTTTCGAGAATGATGGCCAGAATCATCACACTGGGAACACAAATCATGGCTAAATTACTAGATGATCCCCTAAGACACCTAGGGTCATAGTAATAACTCTAACATAAAGGTTGAGGCAGTAGAGTACCTCAACTCAATAATTTGTGTGATTAATCTGACCAAAGGCACATCGGAAACAGGAGGAAGGGATTTGCAAATGCATCAGACTGTTTGGAAACCTGGGATGACTCGGACAGCATAACGGCTGTAAATGCTCAGAAAAGATTTGAGACATTCACAAAAATGGTGGCATAACCACTCAAAGGCACAATATCAAGGTTTCGAGATCAACAATTTAACATACGGAAGTAATAGGAACTGAAACGAGGCTTAAGTCCAACAATTCTATAGGTCTACGGATTAGTATCACGTGATCCTAATAGAAAGAAGAGATAGCCTAGTTCTTAATCCCCGTAGAAGATAAGATGATGACTCAGATCAGAAGGGCATAATGTATAAGGAGTAAAAAGAGCCTTACGTTCCATCCCACAATCAATTCCCTTACATAACTAAAGAATTTCTAGACTCAACTTCGACCAGTTTGGCTTGGTAATCCTACAGGCAGTCAAGATCTGATACCAACACTGTCAGGACCCCGACTCGATGTCACATCGATCTAGCCGGTAACACTTCATATCACTTTGCGGCCTCACGCACGGTGTTCCCACGGGTGTCGCCTGACCTTTGCCCGGGACCGTTTGCGCCTTTTGGCTCACGTATATGATAGTGTCGCTAGCATCCATATGATAAAGAGCCCGGGCTGACATGACTAGTTGTAAACCCAAAGCGGCACAGACTTACAGGGACAGGCATCCATGACCCAGCATCGAACGTGTCGGTCATCAGCGAGTGAATCCAGGCTGTAGCACTGGGCTAGCAGGACTCCGGTGAACCGGGCTGTAGCGGGCTAACAGGACTCTGGTACTCATCGCGTGACATTTCCCCGAAGGGACAGACACAAGAACGAAGAAGGACACATGCCGGCCAGCCTAAATGTTCCGGAGCAGTAGCAAGCTACCATGGCCCAGTGGAAACACTAGGAGACATTTCCCGGTAAGAGAGGCTACTAAAGATAAACAACTAGATGGTCAGATCCCACACATACCAAGCATTTCAATAACATACACACAATATGCTCGATATGTGCAATACAACATGGCATCACAACATGACTCTACGACTCAAGTAATTTATTCAATAGGCTCCGAGGAGCGAGATATTACAAACATGGGTCTCATGACCCAACATTCATAGCATACAAAACAAAGCACAAGCGGAAGCTATCATGTCTGAGTACAGACATCTATAAATGAAAGGCTGAGAAGCCTGACTATCTACCAAATCCTGCCGAGGCACAAGATCGTAGCTGAGGTAACAAGCTAAACGTCGAAGACCACGTGGAACTACTAGCGAGACCGAAGTCTCTCTGCAAAACATAAAATAGGCAAACGTGAGTACAAATGTACCCAGCAAGACTTACATCAGACCTATCTACATATGCATCATTATCAACAAAGGGATGGTGGGGTTTAACTGCAGCAAGCCAGCTTTGACTCGGTGGCTATCCTAAACTACGACTGCAAGCGACTCTTTTGAGGTGGCGCACACGAGTCCACATATTCACCATATCAATACACCACTATGGATCCGCTCCCGTCTCCCTACGAGAACGCCATCCATAGCACTCACGCTTATCTTGCGTATTTTAAAGTATCCACTTTCACTTGTCTATGAACTGATATAAGCAACCCAGAAGTCCTTTTCCACGGACACGGCTATTCGAATAGATCATATTAACCCTGCAGGGGTGTACTTCTTCACACACGCTCTCACCACTTACCGCCGTTTACACGACATGTACTCGGCAACCTTCAAGCGGAAGCCCAACGTGGGTGTCGGCCACGGCCTGCCTAAACACTCAAGTCTCTAGTCCAGGTTTATCGCCTATTCGGGTTCCATCCATGAGGAGATCCGGCCGGAGTTTCGCTCACAGCCCCAAACGATGTGTACAGGGTTCCGTGACACCAAACGGGTGCCCGGTTTACCCGGCCACGTGCCTACCGCATCACAGCCCACCCCTACGGTCAGCGCTGTCCACGGCCTCCAGCATACTACAAACACCAGAAACTACTTGCAACTCCTGGACAGAGGACAAGGGTGATTAAGAAGCCGAGAGGGTCCATTGGTTTTGGGCCCAATGCGTGGTAGTAGCTGAATCATGGATCACAAACACAGAACTCAGTTCCTGAGGACGGCTGCAATGAGACAACCCACCATGTACTCCTACATGGCCTCTCACCGCTACCTTTACCAAAACGTGTTCACACACTTAGCTCACACACAGTAGGACATGTTCACACGCCTCTGATTCATCCCCGATGAATCAGACCCGACTCAACTCTAAGCAGTAGCAGGCATGACAACAAACATAAATGAGTAGGCACATCAGGGCTCAAACAACTCCTACTCATGCTAGTGGGTTTCATCTATTTACTGTGGCAATGACAGGTCATGCAAAGGATAAAGGGGTTCAGCTACCGCAGCAAGTAACAGATGAATCGGTGTTGTCCTAATGCAGTAAAAGAGAGCAGGAGCGAGAGAGTAGGATTGTATCGGAATGAACAAGGGGGTTTTGCTTGCCTGGCACTTCTGAAGATAACATTGAGTCTTCATCAGTGTCAACGATCACATCATCGGTATCACGTCTATCGAGAGGGGACAAATACCGGCAACACAGAAAAACACAATCAATGCAATGCACAATATGATGCATGATCATGACATGGCAAAATGAATGTGTTTTGAGCTAATGCAACTAGCAACAGATTAAATGAAGTTGGTTTGAATACAAGATTCAAATTCAAACTCCATATGTGATTATTTAAATGCCCTTTATATGATTTGTGCTAAACAGCACCTATAAGTTGTTCTAACATGCATGAAAATGGTACAGATGGATTCCTTGAATTTTTCTGATAATTTTTCATATATAATTTATTAAATTTGGAGTTACGGTTAATTTTCTATGATTTATTGAAGTTTTAGCTATTTTCTGAAATTATTAAATTATTTAAGATTATTTAAATTCCAGAAAATACTTATTGCGTCATCCTGACATCATCATGACGTCAGCAGGTTAACAGGGCGCCTCCAGGTCAAACCTGACGTGTGGGGGCCACACGTCAGTGACACAGGAGCTAATCCCGGTCAAACCCAGCGCTGACTGGGGTTTGACCAAGGGTGGGGCCCGCTGTCAGTGGCCTAGTGGGTGATTAGCGGGGTAGTTAGTCCCTAATGACCGGCCACATCAGCTCCTGCCGGAGTTTCGCCGGCGGCGACCATTCCGCACGGCGGGGAACGCCGGACTTGCGCTAGGGGCATCGGATCGACGCGCCAAGGGCACCAGGGGGTAGCCCACGCCCGTGCGCATCTAGGGGAACCAACGGGAGGTGCGGGGGTGGCCGGGGTTCGCCGGAGGCGAGCTCGCGGCGGCGGCCGGAGTTCGGGCAAGACGCGAGCGAGAGCTAGGGGGCACAGGAAGGCGAGCTGGGGCGTGCTACGGCTTGTGGAGACGGTCTGAGCACGATGGTGCACTCAGGTGGGGGCTCCAGTTGCTCTGGCCACGACGGCGACGAGGCACGGCGGCGGCGAGCTTCGGCCGCGGCGGAGTTATGGCCTAGAGCTCGCAAACGCGAGGGGAGAGAGAGGGGTTCTGCACGGAGGCTCACCGCGGAGCTGTAGGGAGGGTTAGTGGGCTCGGGGGCGGCCGGAGTGCAGCGAATCGACGGCGACGACCTCCGGTGGCCGAGGAGGGGAACGGCGACGTGGGCGGCGATGCAGGGCGTCCGGGGCCTCGTGGCTTGGTGGAGAGGAAGAGGGGGTCGAGGCGGAGCCTCTGGGTACTTCGGGTGGCAGCGAGGAGCACGGTGGCTACGGCGAACGGCGTCGGCGACGACGAGCTCCGCTCGGGCGCGTGCAGGGAGAGAGCAGAGGAGGGAACGGGGTCCAGGGGAAGAGAGGGGAGGTGCAGGGGGCGAGGGGGAGTGCGTGGCGCCCTCGGGTGCCTCCAGCGGCGAGCGGGTAAGCAGGAGGTGGCCGGAGCGTGCGCGCGCGCGTCGGGCACACGCCCTCCTGCCTACTGGCAGGAGGTTGAAGACGGTGGCGACCGGGGTGGGCTGGGCCGCACAGTGCTGGACCAGCACAGGAGCTGGGCCAGCTCTGGTGGGCTGCACGGGTGAGGCCAGGTAAGTACTGTCCCTTTTAATTTTTCTGTTCTGTTTTCTATTTTGTTCTGTTTTGTTTTAGTTTAGTAAAATACTAAACCATTTTAATAAATTCTGTAGTTTATTATGTGGCTTACTAAAATATATACAAAGCCACTCACAAACTTCCAGAATTATTTGGAGTCATATTTAATATATATTAAATATAAATCCAAAGCAAACAGTTATTGGATTAATTCAAATGGCCAAAATAAATATCTCTGTGACTCCAAAAATATTGGTTTAAATTTTACCTCTCACCAATATTTCCATGGAATAACAGGAACATTTTCTTGGACTCATTTGATGAAATTTAAATGTTGGTTATTTTTAGAGGTCTTCTGAGGCTTTGAAAATTCCTCAATTCAATTTCATTTGAATTTAAACATGATGCTCACATGAAGCTAGGCTAGAGCA
>NC_057807.1:648629269-648670133 GCF_018294505.1 Triticum aestivum | reverse complement strand
AACAGTGAGCGGTGGGGGTGGATGAACAGGACCCCGTGGTGTTGCCTCCGGATGAACAGGACCCCGATCGATCGAGCCGGTTGGGGCTGGATGAACATGACCCCGTGGAGGGCTGGATGAATAGGATGACCCCATGGAGGGCTGGATGAACAGTAGATGGTGGAGGGGTGGATGAACAGTAGCCCCTGGAGGGGTGGTTGAACAAGAGCCCGTGGAGAGGGGTGGTTGAATAGTAGCCGGTGGAGTAGCGCGTGGTGGAGGCTGGATGAACAGGAGCCCGTGGATGAACAGTCGCAGGTGGAGGCTGGAGGAGGTCGACGGTGGATGAACAGTAGCCCGTGGAGGCTGGAGGAGGTCGATGGTGGAGATGAACAATATCCCATGGAGTCCGGTTGGCTCCCCATGAACACGATGACGATGCTATTTCTCCGTTCTGACCCAGCCATGACACATACATTCATGCGCGAGTAGGCGTTCGAGACCTCGCCCGTATGTACGTACGTGGCTGTATTTTCTTTCTTGCACACTGGCCGCTGTAGGCACGTGTACATGCTATGTGCGCTCCTCTACTATGACACATGCGCGCCTCTAGATCGACTAGTATGTACGTACATGTTCGCGACCATAATGACAAATGACAATGCTTCGTACGCTTCGATCAGGTGGGTCCCGACTGTCAGGCACTGTCATAGCCCCAGATCAGCCCTTGTTTGTTTTTCCTTTAGCATCCATGCAACATGTCTAAATTTTATGAAATTTGAAATGGGGATGACCAAGCCCTAGCACCAAAGCATTGCAAATAGGTTCAACTTCAAAATATTTTCAAAGAACCCAAATTGGTATGCAAAAATGTTCATGATTACTGGAAAAGGGTGAAAACCATATCCAGAGATGATGGATATTTTTCCAAGACATTTTTGGATTTTTGATTAAACCATATTGTATTTGAATTGGGGCATTTAAATACTGTTAATATTTTAAATGCTCCAACAATTCTGAAAATAGTTGAGGGCCTCTGTAATAATTCAGTTAATGTCCACAATTATTCTCAGGATTTATAGAAAAATGATTTAGTGTCTAAAACTAAATCAAAACAAACTACAGAAAATAGAAATAGAAAAGAGGAAATAAAAGAAAGGGAGAGAAGGCCACCAGGCCACGTACCTAACCTACCTGGCGCCCACCTACCTGGCCCAGCACGGCCCAGCCCATCTCCACTCCCCCTGTCGTCTTCCTCCTCGCCAGAAGGACCGAGGCGTGGCGCGCGCCCGAGAGGCCTCGGCCACCTCCTGCTTCCCCTGGCCACCTCCTGCTTCCTCCTCGACGCCCCGGTGACGCCACGCGCCTCCCCGACCCCCTCTCACCTCTCCCTCACTCGCTGCACCCTCTCTTCCTCCCCTGACTCCCTTCCCCGAGCTCACCCGAGAGTCGCCGTCACCGCCGTTCGCCATAGCCGCAGCCACCAGCCCTCCCTCGCCCTTCCGCCAGTTCCAGAAGCTCTGCCGCTGACCTCTACACCGTCCCCGCCAAGCCACACGAGCGGACGCGCCCTGCAGCGGCTTCCGCGACCTCTTCTTCAAGCTTCGGCCGCCGAGATCACCAGCGACCGTGTGCCCTCCCTGACGCCTCCCCGAGCTCCCCGAGGCCACCGTCGCAACCCCTGTGAGCCTCCGGTCGATTCCCCTCTTCTCCCCGCGTCGATTTCGCGCCCTAGCCACACATGCACATAGCCGAGTTGTGCTCGCCGCCGGCGAAGTCGTCACCATGGCTTGAGCAAGCCCAGCTTGCCCCTGAGCATGTCATCGCGCTCGCGCTGCTTCCAGGAGCCGATCTAGCCCACCCGTTCGTCTCACCATGCACCACAACACCGATTCCAAGCACACCCGAACTCCGGCCGCCGCCTTGGAGCTCGCCGTCGTCGGCTCCGGCCACCATAGGTCCGGCCACCACCACCGTTCGACGCGTGCCACTGCGTGCGTTTGAATGCAACTAACCGCGCTCGAAATGATGCCCTGAGGGCGATTTCCGAAGCCCGCCGCCGCATCTGGCCTCGCCGACGTCATGTCGCCGGTGGGGTTGACCCACTTGACCACGGCGGAACCCCCCTGGGTCGATGACAGGTGGGGCCAGCCCCTGTTAATTAGTTTAGGTGTTAGATTAGTTAACACTAATTAATTTAGTTAATTATTTAAGCCACTCACATGTGGGCCCAGCCCTGCTGACATTTTCGTTAGTATTAGTTTAACCCTAATCAACCCAGTTAACCAACTGAGTCACTGACACGCGGGACCCACTGTCAGGTTTGACATGGACCCGCCTAGTTGACCTGCTGACATCAGCATGACCTGGTGCTGACGCCATAAATCATTTTCTGGATTTAAATAAATTCAGGAAATTCCAGAAAATTGTATAAACTTCTAAAATTCATAGAAATTCAACCGTAACTCCAAATTAAATAAATTATATATGAAAAATTATCAGAAAAATTCAAGGAATCCATCTGTACCATTTTCATGCATGTTTGAACAATGTTTGTCCTCTGTTTTGGACAAAACAAATAAATGGCATTTAAATAACCATATATGGAATTGGAATTTGAATCATGTATTCAAACCAACTTCATTTAAACCATAGCTAGGTGCATTAGCCCAAAACACATTCATATTGCCATGTCATAGCATGCATCATATTGTGCATTGCATTGATCGTGTTTCTTCTGTGTTTGCCGGTGTTGTCCCCCCCCCCTCGATAGACGTTGTACCGATGATGTGATCGTTGACACCGATGAAGAGCTATATTATCTTCAGAAGTTCTAGGCAAGAAAAACCCCCTTGTCCATTCCGATACAATCCTACTCTCTCGCTCCTGCTCTCTTTTACTGCATTAGGACAACAACGATTCAACTGTTATTTGCTGCGGTAGTTGAACCCCTTTATCCTTTGCATGACCTGTCATTGCCACAGTAAATAGATGAAACCCACTAGCATGAGTAGGAGTTGTTTGAGCCCTGTTGTGCCTACTCATTCATGCTTGTTTGTCATGCCTGCTACTGCTTAGAGTTGAGTCAGGTCTGATTCATAGGGGATGAATCAGAGGTGTGTGAACATGTCCTACTGTGTGTGAGCTAAGTGTGTGAATACGATTTGGTAAAGGTAGCGGTGAGAGGCCATGTAGGAGTACATGGTGGGTTGTCTCATTGTAGCCGTCCTCAGGAACTGAGTTCTGTGTTTGTGATCCATGATTCAGCTACTACCATGCATTGGGCCCGAAACCAATGGACCCTCTCGGCTTCTTGATCACCCTTGTCCTCTGTCCAGGAGTTGCAAGTAGTTTCTGGTGTTTGTAGTATGCTGGAGGCCGTGCGCAGCGCTGACCGTAGGGGTGGGCTGTGATGCGGTAGGCACGTGGCCGGGTAAACCGGGCGCCCGTTTGGTGTCACGGAACCCTGTTCACATCGTTTGGGGCTGTGAGCGAAACTCCGGCCGGATCTCCTCATGGATGGAACCCGAATAGGCGATAAACCTGGACTAGAGACTTGAGTGTTTAGGTAGGCCGTGGCCGACACCCACGTTGGGCTTCCGCTTGAAGGTTGCCGAGTACATGTCGTGTAAATGGCGGTAAGTGCTGAGAGCGTGTGTGAAGAAGTACACCCCTGCAGGGTTAACATCATCTATTCGAATAGCCGTGTCCGCGGAAAAGGACTTCTGGGTTGCTTATATCAGTTCATAGACAAGTGAAAGTGGATACTCTAAAATACGCAAGATAAGCGTGAGTGCTATGGACGGCGTTCTCGTAGGGAGACGGGAGCGGATCCATAGTGGTGTATTGATATGGTGAATATGTGGACTCGTGTGCGCCACCTCAAAGAGTTACTTTGCAGTCATAGTTTAGGATAGCCACAGAGTCAAAGCTGGCTTGCTGCAGTTAAACCCCACCATCCCCTTTGTTGATAATGATGCATATGTAGATAGTTCTGATGTAAGTCTTGCTGGGTACATTTGTACTCACGTTTGCCTATTTTATGTTTTTGCAGAGAGACTTCAGTCTCACTAGTAGTTCCACGTGGACTTCGACGTTTAGCTTGTTACCTCAGCTACGATCTTGTGCCTCGGCAGGATCTGGTAGATAGTCAGGCTTCTCAGCCTTTTTCATTTATAGATGTCTGTACTCAGACATGATAGCTTCCGTTTGTGCTTTGACTTGTATGCTCTGATTGTTGGGTCATGAGACCCATGTTTGTAATATCTCGCTCCTCGGAGCCTATTGAATACTTACTTGTGTCGTAGAGTCATGTTATGATGCCTTGTTGTATTTGCACATATCGAGCATATTGTGTGTATGATTGAAATGCTTGGTATGTGTGGGATCTGACTATCTAGTTGTTTATCCTTAGTAGCCTCTCTTACCGGGAAATGTCTCCTAGTGTTTCCACCGAGCCATGGTAGCTTGCTACTGCTCCGGAGCACTTAGGCTGGCCGGCATGTGTCCTTCTTCGATCCTGTGTCTGTCCCTTCGGGGAAATGTCACGCAATGAATACCGGAGTCCTGTTAGCCCGCTACAGCCCGGTTCACCGGAGTCCTGCTAGCCCAGTGCTACAGCCTGGATTCACTCGCTGATGACCGACACGTTCGATGCTGGGTCATGGATGCCTGTCCCTGTAAGTTTGTGCCACTTTGGATTTACGACTATCCATGTCAGCCCGGGCTCCTTATCATATGGATGCTAGCGACACTGTCATATACGTGTGCCAAAAGGCGCAAACGGTCCCGGGCAAAGGTAAGGCGACACCCGTGGGAATACCGTGCGTGAGGCCGCAAAGTGATATGAGGTGTTACATGCTAGATCGATGTGGCATTGAGTCGGGGTCCTGACAGCGTTGGTATCAGAGCTTGACTGCCTGTAGGATTACCAAGCCAAACTGGTCGAAATTGAGTCTAGAAATTCTTTAGTTATATAAGGGAATTGATTGTGGGATGGAACGTAAGGCTCTTTTACTCCTTATACCTCATGGCCTTCTGATCTGAGTCATCATCTTCTCTTCTACGGGGATTAAGAACTAGGCTATCTCTTCTTTCTATCACGATCACGTGTTACTAATCCGTAGACTTATAGATTGTTGGATTTAAGCTTGAGTCCAGTTCCTACTATTTCTGTATGATTACTGTTGATCTCGGAACCTTGATACTGTGATGTTGAGTGGTTATGCCACCAATTTTGTGAATGTCTCAAATCTTTTTGAGCATTTACAGCCGTTATGTTGTCCAAGTCATCCCAGGTCTCTAAACAGTCTGATGCATTTGCAAATCCTTTCCTTCCGTCTCCGATGTCCCTTTTGGTCGGAATAAGCACACTAATCGGTAGGTTGAGGTACTTTGTTGCCTCGGCGTAGATGTTGGAGCTATTATTATGACCTTAGGTGTTTAGGAAGTCACCTAGCAATTTAGCAATGCTTTTGTATCCCTAGTGTGATGATTCTGGCCATTATTTTTGAAAGCATCCCGTGATGTTATTAGTTAGTAGGCATTCTGTTCCTGGGTTCTTGAACCCGAGATTCACTCTACTTACTTCATGTTGATAGTGTTTGCTAGTGCCTTTAGGATATTAGTAACCTTTGCAATAGTCCTTGAAGTCCGTGGTATCTTCTTCTTCCAAATACCATGAACTACTTATGACAGAAGTTCCTCGTTGAACTGAAATATCACAACAGGATTATTCTTGATGAGTTCTCCATTATATATTGTGGCTCTGCCAGTTCTACCTTTCTGCATGGGTTATCCGGAAGAAATATGTTGAACTTCGTTCGACATGCTAAACCATGCATCCACAACTCAGAAAATCGTATGTTCCTTTGAGTTGTCCCTCTTTAGTTGTCTTCTGACCCTCGTTTATCAATTGATAGTCAAGAGTATGCGTGCAATCGTTCATCGATACCTATTACTCTTGTGGTCCGTCAAGCCGTTCTATTCCGGAATGACTAGGAGTAACAAACTCCAGTACCTCATCCATATCTAGGATTGGGTCAAAACAATTGTACTCCGCAGATCAAAATGCCAATCCAGCTTTTGCTCTGTTCTACCTTGGAGTATTACCATCTTTATATCAAGAATGTCATGGGAATTGCACACCATCCTATGAACTCTTGACACAGTGATACTTCTCACCATCATTAGTCATTCCTCGGTCTTCGTGTTGATGCAACCGGAATGTCGACAAGTGAGTCGTGATGTGTGAAATCAATACGCCTAGCAACCTCGTTGCTGGGTAGTTAAAGGACAATAATTTCATTCTTAGTGTGTTGGTTTTTGAATCATCCTTCTAAGACTGATCGTGCTACCTAGTCCTTATTTCGGTGCACCCTTCGATTGATGAGTTAGGATCTTTTCAAATCCTCGCTCTATTGATCATATCGTCTTGCCCTGAAAAGCAAGATTGTTCTCGAGCTTAGTAACATACCGGTGGTTCATGACTTTCCAAATATCTTCTTGGAAGTGTTACCGGGTTGTTTCCTGACTGTTATGTTGAGCTCGTGATCAAGTTGGTTTCTTGTGAACCACCCTTTCTCCAAGAATCTGTGTTGGATATCCCTGAGCTAGTTGGTTAAGCTAGACAACAACTTGGAGAATTGGAAGATAAAAGCTTGCCTAACTTAGTTCGTTCCAAAGGGATATTCTTGTGTAGTGTGTGTTGAAGAAAGATGATATCTTCATCGATTGGTCCCTGTGATCAGTTGCTGGACCTATTGTCTTATCAATCCTTCGATTTGAGTGTGGGCTATCGTCAAATCAAATCAGTACCAACGATGCTCGTAATGTTGTCTTACTCGTGGTTTCTCCTCGAGCATACACCGTTATATTCTTGGGTCTGACCAATGCTATCACCGTGTTCACTTAACTATGGAATTCCTTTTAAAAGGAAACCCAGATGAATTGTTGTTGAGCCCATTGACAACATCCTTATCTCCTCCATGATTTTGTTGAACATTAAGCTAGTGTTGGAAACTTTTGAAAGCATTTTCTTCATGCTAGCTCATGAAGTACTTGTTGATGAAAGGAGTGACTTCCTCTTATACACGTGCATTGGTGAAAGTTGCCGCCGTGAATCTAAGAAAGTTAGTTTTGCTTCCTCTGGAATCATCCCAAATCAGTCATGCATACGTGCAAAGTATTCTGTGGTTCGGAGACTTGCAACCTCCATTCTATATTTGTCCCTAGCACACCAAGCCACTGATTAATTTGTTCAAGGAAAAGGAGTTGATGTGCTAATCCTAGGTCATGCACAAGACTTCGATATCCTCGATGATGGTTCCCAACCTGAACTCAATAGTGTTTTATTATAAGACTACTACGTGGTCATGCTTGTCTGGGACAGCGTGTTCACATGTATGTAGCAGAACCAGCTCATGTTTTGGAGCTTGCTATCGTAGTTCATTTTCCGAGAATCTCGCAACGTCATCTCGTCGATTTGTGTTGCAAACTTTCGTTTTTCTTCCTAGACTCGATGAGTCTGGAATATCCTGACACCAACCAGATCTGAATCTCAGGCAGATGTGATGGTTGGAACATTTCCCAAGAACTATAATATTGGTCTCTCGATAATCGGTAAGGTGGATGTCGTGGCCAACACACCCATCCGGTAGACCTATTATTATAGTATCTTGTTTGAGGAAGTTGGCCACCTTCCCATAAGGACTTCGTAGGATTTACTCCCTAGTTGTGCCTTATGATTTTTTGTCTTTCCGAAGTCCGACCTTTACTTGATGTTCTAGATACCAGACCATTTCTATGAATGGGTTACACTAGCACATCAAGGAGAACATTAGAAGCGGAGTGCTAAATGTCTCTCGGTCGATCATCCAAATTTTGTTCCTTGGTTTCGCTAAGGTGTAATCTGAGAAGGTGTTATCTTCCTTTGCGTCTGCATCATCCATCATTAGCCATCATGGTAGTATGTTGTGTTGCCAGGATCCTTGACACGGATGTTGGTAAAACCTTGATGATTGTGGAAATGCTCAAGTTCTTGAGATCACGCATAAGCGCTACGTGTTATCATCGGCACTAGCTGGGATTCCTCTCAGTTTCCTCGGCAATGCTATGACCTTTCAGACAGTGAATTCACTCCCTATTGTTGGGTTCTTCCCCAGTTACCAGAATCATTCCCAGCATTTGCATTTTGTTCCCAGCTTGCACCGCCAATGTGTCATTCTACCATGGGTCTCTTCCATTTCCAGTGATAAGCAAATTCATCCATTACGTTGTCTTCAACAAGGTAATCCACATCATCCAAGTTTGAGTATGCCATTCTACCGAACCCCTCTAAATGATCGATTATGATTTGCCTTAAGCTGGTATAAAGAGTTTCAATGATCTCTGAATCGAAGGTAATTCTTTTTGCCACTTAAGGGGAGATATCTACGAGTCACGGTTCCGAAGGTGTCTCGTTGTGGTATCATGGCAACTCAACTCCTCGCTACGTTAACAACCGATTACCACCTTCTTAAGCGTGAAATTGTTGTCTACCTAGTGAACCTTCGTCATCTGCCTCACTCCATTCTTATGGATGTGTGCTTCGTCTCTCAGCTCGAGAGATGTTGCTATGTCTCATTCCGTGAGTTAATCCTGAGTTGTTCGACCTTCGAGAAGAACGATTCTTTTAGGGTCTTTCCTTTCCTCTCGTTGTCATGTTAGTTGGAGTTCTCAAGGCAAGACTTTGAGACAATGATGGTGAACGAATCAACGTCCAATTGAAGTGCAACCTGGATCGTGAAGATTGTACTAGTTTGCGTTCCCCCTTCACCTTACCCTACGCTTGAATATCGGGACGAGATTTTTGTTTAGTGGGGGTGAGCTGTCGCCCCAGATCAGCCCTTGTTTGTTTTTGCTTTAGCATCCATGCAACATGTCTAAATTTTATGAAATTTGAAATGGGGATGACCAAGCCCTAGCACCAAAGCATTGCAAATAGGTTCAACTTCAAAATATTTTCAAAGAACCCAAATTGGTTTGCAAAAATGTTCATGATTACTGGAAATGGGTGAAAACCATATCCAGAGATGATGGATATTTTTCAAAGACATTTTTGGATTTTTGACTAAACCATATTGTATTTGAATTGGGGCATTTAAATATTGTTAATATTTTAAATGCTCCAACAATTCTGAAAATAGTTGAGGGCCTCTATAATAATTCAGTTAATGTCCACAATTATTCTCAGGATTTATAAAAAAATTGATTTAGTGTCTAAAACTAAATCAAAACAAACTACAGAAAATAGAAATAGAATAGAGGAAATAAAAGAAACGGAGAGAAGGCCACCAGGCCACCTACCTAACCTACCTGGCGCCCACCTACCTGGCCCAGCACGGCCCAGCCCATCTCCACTCCCCCTGTCGTCTTCCTCCTCGCCAGAAGGACCGAGGCGTGGTGCGCGCCCGAGAGGCCTCGGCCACCTCCTGCTTCCCCTGGCCACCTCCTGCTTCCTCCTCGACGCCCCGGTGACGCCACGCGCCTCCCCGACCCCCTCTCACCTCTCCCTCACTCGCTGCACCCTCTCTTCCTCCCCTGACTCCCTTCCCCGAGCTCACCCGAGAGTCGTCGTCGCCGCTGTTCGCCATAGCCGCAGCCACCAGCCCTCCCTTGCTCTTCCGCCAGTTCCAGAAGCTCCGCCGCTGACCTCTACACCGACCCCGCCAAGCCACACGAGCGGACGCGCCCTGCAGCGGCTTCCCCGACCTCTTCTTCAAGCTTCGGCCGCCGAGATCGCCGGCGACCGTGTGCCCTCCTTGACGCCTCCCCGAACTCCCCGAGGCCACCGTCGCAACCCCTATGAGCCTCCGGTCGATTCCCCTCTTCTCCCCGCGTCGATTTCGCACCCTAGCCACAGATGCACATAGCCGAGTTGTGCTCGCCGCCGGCAAAGTCGTCACCATGGCTTGAGCAAGCCCAGCTTGCCCCTGAGCATGTCATCGCGCTCGCGCTGCTCCCAGGAGCCGATCTAGCCCACCCGTTCGTCTCACCATGCACCACAACGCCGATTCCAAGCACACCCGAACTCCGGCCGCCGCCTTGGAGCTCGCCGTCGTCGGCTCCGGCCACCATAGGTCCGGCCACCACCACCGTTCGACGCGTGCCACTGCGTGCGTTTGAATGCAACTAACCGCGCTCGAAATGATGCCCTGAGGGCGATTTCCGAAGCCCGCCGCCGCATCTGGCCTCGCCGGCGTCATGTCGCCGGTGGGGTTGACCCACTTGACCACGGCGGAACCCCCCCTGGGTCGATGACAGGTGGGGCCAGCCCCTTTTAATTAGTTTAGGTGTTAGATTAGTTAACACTAATTAATTTAGTTAATTATTTAAGCCACTGACATGTGGGCCCAGCCCTGCTGACATTTTCGTTAGTATTAGTTTAACCCTAATCAACCCAGTTAACCAACTGAGTCACTGACACGCGAGACCCACTGTCAGGTTTGACCTGGACCCGCCTAGTTGACCTGCTGACATCAGCATGACCTGGTGTTGACGCCATAAATCATTTTCTGGATTTAAAATAAATTCAGGAAATTCCAGAA
Source organism: Triticum aestivum (assembly GCF_018294505.1). Taxonomy (NCBI): domain Eukaryota; kingdom Viridiplantae; phylum Streptophyta; class Magnoliopsida; order Poales; family Poaceae; genus Triticum; species Triticum aestivum. The sequence goes on along the minus strand of NC_057807.1, from coordinate 648,659,568 downwards.
AATTGTATAAACTTCTAAAATTCATAGAAATTCAACCGTAACTCCAAATTAAATAAATTATATATGAAAAATTATCAGAAAAATTCAAGGAATCCATCTGTACCATTTTCATGCATGTTTGAACAATGTTTGTCCTCTGTTTTGGACAAAACAAATAAATGGCATTTAAATAACCATATATGGAATTGGAATTTGAATCATGTATTCAAACCAACTTCATTTAAACCATAGCTAGGTGCATTAGCCCAAAACACATTCATATTGCCATGTCATAGCAGTCATCATATTGTGCATTGCATGGATCGTGTTTCTTCTGTGTTTGCCGGTGTTGTCCCCCCCTCGATAGACGTTGTACCGATGATGTGATCGTTGACACCGATGAAGAGCTATATTATCTTCAAAAGTGCCAGGCAAGCAAAACCCCCTTGTCCATTCCGATACAATCCTACTCTCTCGCTCCTGCTCTCTTTTACTGCATTAGGACAACAACGATTCAACTGTTATTTGCTGCGGTAGTTGAACCCCTTTATCCTTTGCATGACCTGTCATTGCCACAGTAAATAGATGAAACCCACTAGCATGAGTAGGAGTTGTTTGAGCCCTGTTGTGCCTACTCATTCATGCTTGTTTGTCATGCCTGCTACTGCTTAGAGTTGAGTCAGGTCTGATTCATAGGGGATGAATCAGAGGTGTGTGAACATGTCCTACTGTGTGTGAGCTAAGTGTGTGAATACGATTTGGTAAAGGTAGCGGTGAGAGGCCATGTAGGAGTACATGGTGGGTTGTCTCATTGCAGCCGTCCTCAGGAACTGAGTTCTGTGTTTGTGATCCATGATTCAGCTACTACCATGCATTGGGCCCGAAACCAATGGACCCTCTCGGCTTCTTGATCACCCTTGTCCTCTGTCCAGGAGTTGCAAGTAGTTTCTGGTGTTTGTAGTATGCTGGAGGCCGTGCGCAGCGCTGACCGTAGGGGTGGGCTGTGATGCGGTAGGCACGTGGCCGGGTAAACCGGGCGCCCGTTTGGTGTCACGGAACCCTGTTCACATCGTTTGGGGCTGTGAGCGAAACTCCGGCCGGATCTCCTCATGGATGGAACCCGAATAGGCGATAAACCTGGAATAGAGACTTGAGTGTTTAGGTAGGCCGTGGCCGATACCCACGTTGGGCTTCTGCTTGAAGGTTGCCGAGTACATGTCGTGTAAACGGCGGTAAGTGGTGAGAGCGTGTGTGAAGAAGTACACCCCTGCAGGGTTAACATCATCTATTCGAATAGCCGTGTCCGCGGAAAAGGACTTCTGGGTTGCTTATATCAGTTCATAGACAAGTGAAAGTGGATACTCTAAAATACGCAAGATAAGCGTGAGTGCTATGGATGGCGTTCTCGTAGGGAGACGGGAGCGGATCCATAGTGGTGTATTGATATGGTGAATATGTGGACTCGTGTGCGCCACCTCAAAGAGTTACTTTGCAGTCGTAGTTTAGGATAGCCACAGAGTCAAAGCTGGCTTGCTGCAGTTAAACCCCACCATCCCCTTTGTTGATAATGATGCATATGTAGATAGTTCTGATGTAAGTCTTGCTGGGTACATTTGTACTCACGTTTGCTTATTTTATGTTTTTGCAGAGAGACTTCAGTCTCACTAGTAGTTCCACATGGACTTCGACGTTTAGCTTGTTACCTCAGCTACGATCTTGTGCCTCGGCAGGATATGGTAGATAGTCAGGCTTCTCAGCCTTTTTCATTTATAGATGTCTGTACTCAGACATGATAGCTTCCGTTTGTGCTTTGACTTGTATGCTCTGATTGTTGGGTCATGAGACCCATGTTTGTATTATCCCGCTCCTCGGAGCCTATTGAATACTTACTTGTGTCGTAGAGTCATGTTATGATGCCTTGTCGTATTTGCACATATCGAGCATATTGTGTGTATGATTGAAATGCTTGGTATGTGTGGGATCTGACTATCTAGTTGTTTATCCTTAGTAGCCTCTCTTACCGGGAAATGTCTCCTAGTGTTTCCACCAAGCCATGGTAGCTTGCTACTGCTCCGGAGCACTTAGGCTGGACGGCATGTGTCCTTCTTCGATCCTGTGTCTGTCCCTTCGGGGAAATGTCACGCGATGAATACCGGAGTCCTGTTAGCCCGCTACAGCCCGGTTCACCGGAGTCCTGCTAGCCCAGTGCTATAGCCTGGATTCACTCGCTGATGACCGACACGTTCGATGCTGGGTCATGGATGCCTGTCCCTGTAAGTTTGTGCCACTTTGGGTTTACGACTAGCCATGTCAGCCCGGGCTCCTTATCATATGGATGCTAGCGACACTGTCATATACGTGTGCCAAAAGGCGCAAACGGTCCCGGGCAAAGGTAAGGCGACACCCGTGGGAATACCGTGCGTGAGGCCGCAAAGTGATATGAGGTGTTACATGCTAGATCGATGTGGCATTGAGTCGGGGTCCTGACAGGCACTTCCTTGCGTGCGAAGATGTAGCTGGTGGGTCCCAGTTGTCAGGGGGCGATGCGTTTTTTGTACGCACTTCCTTGCGTGCGAAGATGTAGCTGGTGGGTCCCAGCAGTCAGGGGAGAAACATTTTTTCTGTGAAATACGGTGGCCCGTCCGATGGGTCCCCGTTGATAGGTGGAGGAATAATTATTTTCCACGTAATAAGGAGGCACTTCCTTGCGGCCGCCATGGACCCAGCTGTCGGCCTCTCCACGTACAGTACTCTTCCGATGGAAGTCATTCCTTGACCACGTTGACCACGCCGCGCCGAGTGCACCAGGGCGGTGGACAGCAGCGAGGCCTAGGAAGGGGAAGATGCGGCAGTGGAAGCCCGCGCGGAGAGGAGTATGTGGGTTCACTGGTTCGGCTATGGTGTGAGGCTGTCGCCGCAGAATAACAGGGGGTGTGGGTGAGTAGAGGGATGGCCTGGCCAGTGGTAGTAGTAGTAGGGGGCGGTGAGGCCTCCGCGGCATCACAGCCGGCCACGGGAGGCAGGAGCACCCGGCACAACCGGCGCTGGTTTGGGCGGCTAGAGCAAGAAGACCAGAGGTTGAAGAAGCACTACGGCCGTTGGATGGACATCGTATGGCCACTGGAGCTAGAATCGTTCATATTGACTAAGTTGACAAAGCCCTCCGTCCCCGTCAACTTAGTTGGCACACAAGTCAGCCTCCCACTATAGTGGGTCCCAGCTAGCAGGGGGTATTCATTTTTTTGTGCGTAATAAGGAGGCACTTCCTTGCGTGCGAAGATATAGCTGGTGGGTCCGACCTATCAGCGGGGGGAATGTTTTTTCGCGAAATACAGAGGCCCTTCTGGTGGGTCCCGGCTGTCAGGTAGAGGAATCATTATTTTCCACGTAATAAGGAGGCATTTCCTCGTGCGCGACTGTGGACCCAGCTGTCAGCCTCTCCACGTACAGTCCAAGTCCGATGGATGTCGTTCGTTAACCATGTTGACCAGGCCGCGCCGAGAGCACCATGGTCGTGGACAACGGCGAGGCCTAGGAAGAGAACGACACAGAGACGGGGAATACTCGGCAATGGTTGCCCATGTGGTGAGGAGTACGAGGGTTTACTGATCCGGCTGCCGTTGCCGGAAAATAATATGAGGTGTGGGTGAGTAGAGGAATGGCCTCGCCAGCAATGAAGTAGGGTGGGGCGGTGCGGCCTGTGCGGCAACACAGCCGGCCACGGGAAGCGGGAGCAGGCAGTCCCACTGGTGCTAGTTTGGGTGGCTGGAGCAAGAAGATCAGATATTGAAGAAGCAGCACGGCCGTTGGATTAACATACAACGGTCACTACTGCTAGAATCGTTTGTGGACTAAGTTGACAAAGCCTTTTGTACACGTCAACCTAGTAGACCGACAAGTCAGCCTCCAAATCTGTCCCAAACAGCATATAGCCCGAAATTTCTAGCCAGATTCAAATTAATTTTAAATCTAAATATACCTTAATTTAAATTCAATGAAATTTTACCCGCACAAAAACAATGAAATCTAAAATATCAAAATCCAAAATAAAAAAGTATTTTGGAACTAATTGCATGTTTGCTGTATTTTTTCATTTTACAGCCCATTTATTATTACTTATAGCCCATTTCTTATTACTTATAGCCCATTTTCTGGGCAAAAAACAACCCTCCTCATCTTGAAAGATTTCTGGCCCAGCAAGGCGTAGAACAGCAAATAGGCCTTCGTTGGTTATTCTGCAAAAAACAAAATAGCTGGCTAGCCATTTTCAGAAAGGAAAAAAACAAACTAGGCTGGTCATGTGCTAAACATATGAAATAAAAGTCTGGGCTAGAGGGACCATAGGTCCCGCACAACCCAGTTGATACCCTTCTCCGTCCCGAAAAAACAAAATTACTGCGCGCGCTGCTGGATCCCTACTATCATCCTCACCATGTACAGTCATCTCCTTATTCCTCTTGGTTGTTGACCATGTTGACAACACCGGAGGGTGGCGCCACGGCGAGCGAACCAAGGCGGAGGGTGATGGTGAGGCCTCGGAAGGAACGAACAGGAGCCGGGAAAGATGTGCATAGTTTTAGGGTGGGATGTGGCCACGATGCGTGCGCGGGCAGCACAACCAGCCGTGGGAGGCGGGAGCAGGCTGTCCCTTCGGTGCTGGTTTGGCTTTGGCAGCTCGAGGAAGAATAGACTGAAGAAACACGACAGACTTTGAATGTAAATCCAACGGTCAAGGTTGGCACAATCGCTTGTTGCCTAAGCCGATACCAAGTAGCATACTTTTTTATATATAGGAAGAAACGAAAAACTGGGCTCGTTCGCCTGATAACATTCCCGAAACTACGACCGTTCGATCTTGTGTCGCAACTAAAACGGCATGGAAAATGTGTTCGTATGTCGTCCTCCTCCCAGGGAATGTTCGCCACATAAGTGATTAGCACCTTGGTTTTCAACCGAGAGGTCTTGGGTTCGAGTCCCAGGAACTCTCAATTTTGTCCTCCTTCATTCCTCGCAAAAAATGGGAAAGAAAATCAAAGACTTGAGAAGGCGTACAAAACAAGCTGGTGTACCAGTAAAGAGACGTTGCTGAGTTTTAGAAAAAAGAGAGACGTGCTCCTGTAGCTGGTTCGAATCCAAACCTAGACTATGACTATATATGGTGCAAGTAATGAAACTGACATATCCAACGTTCGCTTTTCCTCTTCTCTACTTACTCTGCCTAGCATCAGAAGCTCTGGCCACAACAACCATGTCCGCTGGCTGCTCGTCCACCTGCTCTTCAGCAGGCAACAACCAGATATGTTCCAAGTCGCCACTCGTACTGTCAGTGTCAAAACCGGCGGATCTCGGGTAGGGGGTCCCGAACTGTGCGTCTAGGCGGATGGTAACAAGAGACGAGGGACACGATGTTTTTACCCAGGTTCGGGCCCTCTTGATGGAGGTAAAACCGTACGTCCTGCTTGATTAATATTGATGATGTGGGTTACAAGAGTAGACCTACCACGAGATCAAGGAGGCTAAACCCTAGAAGCTAGCCTATGGTATGATTGTTGTTCGTCCTATGGACTAAGGCCATCCGATTTATATAGACACCGGAGAGGGCTACGGTTACACAGAGTCGGTTACAAAGGTAGGAGATCTACATATCTGTATCGCCAAGCTTGCCTTCCACGCCAAGGAAAGTCCCATCCGGACACGGGACGAAGTCTTCAATCTTGTATCTTCATAGTCTTGGAGTCCGGTCGATCATGATAGTTCGGCTATCCGGACACCCCCTAGTCCGGGACTCCCTCAGTAGCCCCCGAACCAGGCTTCAATAACGACGAATTCGGCGCGTATGTTGTCTTCGGCGTTTGCAAGGCGGGTTCTTCTTCATGCTCCATGTGTTTGCCGGATAGTGTCCGGTTGCTTCATAAATGATGCGCTCCTTGGCTTCCGCGTCCAATAATGGTCTTCTTCCAAGCGTCGCACGAATGCGAAAAGCCAGGGTATTTTTATGCTTTACCCCCTAGCTGCACAAATAGGCTGCCTATAAGAGAGGCGAGGATCCAGATCCAAATCACATCATCCTCCTTCCGCAAGCACTCATCGAGGCGCATCTGACACCAAACCCATTCCAACATGGACAGTCGACGCGGCCCCTCTTCTCGCGCTCCCAGCCCTAAGCCAGGAGATTGGAGGAGATGCTCAGTCCCGCACAGCGAGTTAGTGACGCTCCAAGCAGAGGGATATCTTCCCCCGGCCTTCATGGTTCCGGTTCGAGCCGGACTGGCCACCTACAAAGGGGGGAAGCCGGCGGAGAGCGCCCCCAATCCCTCCAAAGGAGAGCGGGTGTGCTTCGTCTCCTACTTAATAAGGGGACTCGGATTTCCTATACATCCGTTTCTCCGGGGGCTCCTGGAGTTCTACGGACTCCAGCTTCATCACCTTACACCTGCCTCCATTTTGCACATCGCGGGCTTCGTAGCTCTGTGCAAGCTGTTCTTGGGCATTGAGCCCCATTTTGCACTGTGGAAGACGCTGTTTTGCCTCGCACCCCGCTCTCACGAGGGGTCGATATATCAAGTGGGCGGAGCCGAAATATGGCGCATCGCCGGGACCGGATACCTGTCCGGGACTCCGAAGAAGGCGTCCGAAGATTGGCCTTCGGAGTGGTTTTATATGGAGGACGCTCCGCTGCCGGATCCAGTCCAGATCGGCCTTCCGGAGTTCAGCAACGCTCCCTGAAGAAACGCCTAAGTTGGCGCCCACGGAGCCCTCGACGAGAAGGTGATAGTAGCGTCCATTACTTGATGGGCCGGATACGGCTGCTAGCCCATTCCGGATTAACCATGATCGGAGTCATGGCCATATGCATTATGCGTGGGGTGCAGCCGCTCCAATATAGGGGCCACCCCATGTGGGACTTCAACGGAGACGACGACACCACCCATCACGGCCGCAAGGGACCTGGCTCAGCCGACGATCTGGTGAAGATCCTGTCCAGCTTGTACAAGGGGGAGAAGGAGGACTTCCTCCGCACGAATCCTTTGAACGGATTTTCCATGAACAACCCTCGGAGCTCGGTAAGCGGTCGCATGCATATCTCAACCGTGCCTTTAAAGGCAATTGTCTTATTGTATGATTTTGACACGGGAACTGCGTCGGGATGTGGAGGGCATAAAAAGCCCAGCCCCGCAACTCGAAGACCCAGAAAGGTCCCTTGATCCGGCCTCCGAAGAGGATCCGGACTTAGCGGTGGAACTGATCGACGGGGTGTACCACCAGCTCAGCATAGATAATGCTTTAGTCGCCATTATGGCTGACTGCCCCGGTTTGTGTCCGGCTTCCCCGGTGAGTACGACCGAAGTCCTGGCGCCGTTACTTCTTTAATGCTTAGTTCTGACTGCCGTGCACCAATGGTGTTCGACAGGAAGCGCCTTTACGGCAGGAAGTCGAGCCCGCGGCGACCGGCCAACAAGGGTCAGTCCGGCCCAGCAGGCGGAAGAGGAGTGCGACGCGAACTGAAACGTCGCCGCAACGGTACGCAGCACCGCTATTTTTTAAGGGAAGGATTCCCAGGAGGTATATTAATGCTCATAACTTTTCCAGAAAGAGCGCTCGCCGGACAGTGTCCGGAGAGGTTGCCAATCAAGCCTCTGCCAGCCATGCTCCAACGCATGGCCCGGAAGGGGAGGCGAATACAAGGCATGAGTCAGACGCTCCTCCGACGGAGGATGCCGACAGGCTGTCCGCCACCCGGTCTGAGGTGGAGAGCGCCATGAATCACAGGCGTCGCCGGACAGTTCGTCGTGACGCGTGTTTCTCCCCGGAGGCGTTAAATGACTTTGATGCGGGAAACGTGCACCTCCGTGCCGCTCAAGATGGGTTAACCAGAGCCACGGAGCAGTATGTGAAAGACATACATGTAAGTAATTTTAATAGTTATATATGCCAGTAGCCCCCGAGACTTAAAATGGTTAAAATAACTGATTTAAGGATCAATTTTTATGCAGGATCTTACGGAGAAGAATAACCATCTGTCCCAGGAGCTCCAAGAGTGCAAGGCCCAACTAGAGGCCGCACTGGCCGCCACAGGGGGAGCCACAGAGACCCCCGCTGGTAAGACGTACTTTCAAAAGATAATTAATTAACAAAGTGCGGCGTGAATCTGACAATAATATTGCAGAGGGCGCCAGACTAGATCCGGACAAGCAACAGCTACTGCGTCAGCTAAAGGCTGGCGAGAGGGTGCTTATGAAGGTGCAGCAGGAGAGAAACAAGCTCCAAGATGCCCACACCCAGCTAGGAGAAGAGCTGAAAGGTGTTCGGGCCCAGCTGTCTGGCTCCTTGAAGGAGAATCAGCGACTTCGTCGCGGAATTTATAGTAAGTGCTTGAGCAAATTCCTTTGAAAAGAAGAATTCGGCGAGGAAGTCGTTTGACAGAAATATGTCTTTAGGTGTGCTCACAGGTCGCCCTGCGGAGGAAATGCCTGGGTCAACAGGTGACCAACTTCCCGAGCTGGTGCAATTGTTTGAACGTGTTTGGCAGACGATGAGTGGCGTCGTTCAGGCTTTATGGCCATCCGTCTCCCTACCCGAGGGCCTTGGTGAGCTTGCTGAGAAGCTCCAGGGAGCACGGTAACGCCTCCGTTTGTGGAAGATATCGGCCTGCCGTCAGGGCGCCAGGGAGGCCTGGGCCATGGTGAATACGCGCTACCCGAAGGCTGACCCAAACCACATGACCGAGGTCGGACCTGCGGGGCCTGATGGGAAGGAGATCCCTGTGAGCTTGATGTATGGCCAAGTAGAACTGGCCGCGAAATATTCCCAACAGGACTGTAAATTAGACAGCCTGTTAGATGGGATTGAGGAGGAGTACAATCAGTCGGTTTGACGATGTAATTTGAAATGACATGTAAGATGCCTTCTAGCCGGATTGTAGATCGTTTGTCTTTGCAGACCGTTTCGCTTCAACCTCGGGACCCAACAGTCCGGAGTGTGTCCGAATACCCCTACGGTTATAAAAGAACCGGGGCATGCATGGAGACAAGGCGTCGGGGTCATAATTGCTTTATCAGACAAGTGCCCAACTAGTTATGTTATATTACATGGTTAGTAAGAAACATCTTCCAGGGAGAATAGTTCCATTAAGGGTTCCTTTCCCTGGGAGGCATGCCCTAAGGTGCAATGCCGGACTGCGAAAATAGCAGAAAAAGCATCTGGGGGCTTATAAATAAGTAAGTAATAAATCATCTTTCAAGTCACCGACCGAATATTCTCTTAAGAACGCTAGCTTTCGGCTTCACCCAGTCTGAGGTACACATCCGGCTGACCCGGCAGTAACAATCGCAGAGGTGCTCCCTTTACCTCCTAGCCGAACAATCGGAAACGTAGGGGTAAGCACAGGAGCCAGGCAACCCAGCTTGGCCAAAACTTAAGTCATATCGATGCATATAATGGTGAATAAAAGGTACATGCGGAAGTATGACACATGTATTGGGCGTGAAGCCCATATTAATAAGCTTCTGGTAAAGAAGCCTCCAGGTATAATGAGTGCTAGGAGCACATCAAGTGTGTGCGAACAAAGCGCAAATCAGCCTATAAAAGGTATTGAAAAAAAAGTGGGAAGAAGGAGGGGGACAAGAGACAGTAAAAATATAAAAAGGTGGACGGGGGAGTGAGACGAACTCTGAGTCCGGTGTTTAGGCGTAGAATCTTCGGAGACGGGCTGCGTTCCATGGGTTCGGCTCGAGTCGGTTGTCAGATGCTTTATGTAGACGGTATGCTCCGCCGGTCAGGACTTGGTCGATGATGAAGGGACCTTCCCACTTGGGCTTAAGTTTGTCCTTTTTCTTGTCCGGCAGGCGTAGAACGAGTTCGCCGACATTGTAAGTTTTGGCCCGTACTCCTCTGCTTTGATATCTTCGAGCCTGCTGGTGATAGAATGCGGAACGAGGCTTTGCCACGTCCCGCTCCTCCTCTAAGGCGTCCAAACTGTCCTGCCGATCCAACTCGGCTTCTCTTTCTTCGTACATGCACACACGAGGTGAGTCATGAATTATATCGCAAGGCAGAACTGCCTCTGCGCCATACACCATGAAAAATGGTGTGTATCCAGTAGTTCAGCTTGGCGTGGTCCGCAGCCCCTAGAGTACGGAGTCGAGCTCCTCTACCCAGTGCGTGTTAGATTCCTTGAGGGACCGCACTAGTCTGGGTTTGATGCCGCCCATGATGAGACCATTTGCTCGCTCGACTTGACCGTTAGTTTGTGGGTGATAGACTGAAGCGTAATCGAGCTTGATGCCCATGTTTTTGCACCAGAGTTTAACCTCGTCGGCAGTGAAGTTCGTGCCGTTATCAGTGATGATGTTGTGGGGGACGCCAAAACGGTGTACTACCCCAGATAGGAAGTCTATCACCGGTCCGGATTCTACCGTTTTAACCGGCTTGGCCTCAATCCATTTGGTGAATTTGTCCACCATGACCAATAAGTATTTGTGCTTGTGGGTTCCCCCTTTTAAGGGGTCCAACCATGTCAAGCCCCCAGACCGCGAACGGCCAGGTAATGGGTATAGTTTTGAGGGCGGTGGGTGGCATGTGGCTCTGATTAGCAAAGAGCTGGCAACCGACGCATCGTTGGACTAAGTCCTGAGCATCTGCCCGGGCTGTCGGCCAATAAAATCCTGTACGGAAGGCCTTGCCTATAAGTTCCCGGGCTGCAGCGTGGTGCCCGCCTAGTCCGGCGTGAATTTCAGCCAGGAGATTCCGCCCCTCCTCTTCGGAGATACACCTTTGAAGGACTCCGGTTGTGCTTTTCTTATAAAGTTCTCCCTCATGGACCTTGTAGGCTTTAGATCGCCGAACTATGCAGCGGGCCTCATTTTGGTCTTCGGGAAGTTCCTGCCAAATTAAGTAGGCTAGGAATAGTTCTGTCCACGGGGAAATTACTGGCATTATTTCGTGAGCTCAAGGTGTTATTTTGTTGGTTGAGCCGCCGCTTGTGTCAGAATGGTCTGAGTTCGGTGATGCAGCTGGCTCCGGATTGTTATTTCCGGACTCCTCTTCCCATAACACGGATGGCTTGAAGAGCCGTTCCAGGAAGATGTTTGGAGGGACGGCGTCTCGTTTCGCGCCGATGCATGCTAACACGTCTGCTTCCTAGTTATTATCCCGGGCAAAATGGTGGAATTCGAATCCTTCAAATCGAGCTGACATTTTTAGGACGGTGTTGCGGTAAGCTGCCATTTTTGGATCTTTGGCATCAAAGTCTCCATTTACTTGGGATATTGCGAGGTTTGAATCCCCGCGCACCTCTAGGCGTTGAATGCCCATGGAGATTGCCATCCGGAGGCCATGTAGAAGGGCCTCGTATTCGGCTGCGTTATTGGAGTCCATGTACATTATTTGAAGTACGTATTGGATTGTGTCTCCAGTTGGGGACGTCAGGATGACACCAGCCCCCAAGCCAGCCAACATTTTGGATCCGTCGAAATGCATGATCCAATTGGAGTATACGCCGTACTCTTTAGGGAGTTCGGCTTCGGTCCATTCGGTGACGAAGTCGGCCAAAACCTGTGACTTTATAGCTCGCCGTGGTTTATAGGTTATGTCAAATGGTAAGAGCTCAATAGCCCATTTTGCAATCCTGCCTGTTGCGTCGCGATTGTTTATAATATCGTTGAGAGGTACTTCGGAGGCCACCGTTATGGAACACTCTTGAAAGTAGTGTCGCAGCTTCCGGGATGCCACTAACACCGCATATGCTATCTTTTGATAATGTGGGTACCGGGACTTGCATGGAGTTAGAACAGTGGATACGTAGTACACTTGTTTTTGAAGAGGGAATCTGTGCCCTTCTGTCTCTCGCTCGACGATGAGTACCGTGCTGACAACTTGATGTGTTGCTGCGATATATAATAACATAGGTTCGCCCACGTTGGGCGCGGCCAGGACCAGATTTGTTGCCAGTATGGCCTTTATTTCTTCGAGTCCGGCTGTGGCAGCATCCGTCCATTCGAAATGTTCGGTGCGCCGGAGGAGGCGGTAGAGGGGCAGAGCCTTTTCTCCCGAACGGGAGATGAAGCGACTTAAGGCCGCTACGCATCCGGTTAGTTTTTGTATTTTCTTGAGGTCTTTTGGAATATCCAATTGTGACAGAGCTCGGATTTTGGCCGGGTTTGCTTCAATTCCTCTACCGGATACGATGAAGCCCAAGAGCTTTCCGGCCGGTACGCCGAAGACGCATTTTTCCGGATTGAGCTTAATGTCATATGCTCGGAGGTTGTCGAATGTCACCCTCAAGTCTTCTACTAGAGTTTCGACGTGTTTGGTCTTGACGACCACATCGTCTACGTATGCCTCTACTGTTTTGCCTATCTGGGTAGCCAGACATGTTTGAATCATGCGCTGATATGTTGCGCTAGCGTTTTTGAGTCCGAAGGGCATTGTGTTGAAGCAGAATGGCCCATATGGAGTAATGAATGCTGTTGCGGCCTGGTCTTTCTCCGCCATCTTGATTTGATGGTATCCGGAGTATGCGTCGAGGAAGCATAATGAATCGTGCCCTGCGGTAGCATCGATGATTTGGTCGATGCGAGGGAGGGGGAAAGGGTCCTTTGGACAAGCCTTGTTAAGGTCTTTAAAATCGACGCAGATGCGCCAGGATTTGTCCTTTTTTGGTACCATTACTAGATTGGCTAGCCAATCCGGATGTTTTATATCTCAGATGAATCCGGCTTCTAAGAGTTTGGCTAGCTCCTCTCCCATTGCCTGTCTTTTGGGTTCGGAAAATCGCCGAAGAGCTTGTTTGACCGGCTTGAATCGTTTTAGGATGTTTAGGCTGTGCTCTGCCAGCCTACATGGGATTCCTGGCATGTCTGAAGGGTGCCAGGCAAAAATGTCCCAATTTTCGCGAAGGAATTCTCATAGTGCGGCTTCGACATCAGGACTTAATTGTGCCCCAATGGAGGCCGTCTTTGTGGGGTCCATTGGATGGACCTGAAATTTGACTATTTCGTCTGCTGGTTTAAAAGAGGTGGACTTGGACCTCTTATCGAGTATCACATCGTCCCTATCCACCGTGGAGCGCAGTGTAGTTAGTTCCTCTGCCGCTAGGGCTTCGGACAATGCCTCTAGGGCCAGTGCAGCTGGTTTATTTTCAGCGCGGAGTGCTGTATCTGGATCACTGGCAAGACTGATTATTCCATTGGGCCCAGGCATTTTGAGCTTCATGTACCCGTAATGGGGTATAGCTTGGAAGATTGTGAATGCCTCTCACCCTAACAAAGCGTGATATCCGCTGCCGAATGGGGCCACTTGGAACGTGACCTCCTCGGACCTGTAATTGTCCGGTGAGCCCAACACTACATCTAGTGTGATTTTTCCTGTGCAGCGTACTTCTCGACTAGGGATTATCCCTCTGAAGGTTGTGCTGCTTCGCTCGATGCGGCTCCAGTCAATATCCATTTTTTGAAGGGTTTCCTCGTAGATGAGCTTTAATCCGCTGCCGCCATCCATGATTACCTTGGTAAGGCGAAATTCGTCCACTATCGGACTGAGGACCAATGCGGCTGGTGCTCTAGCTGTTCAGAATTTAGGTTCGTCGCTGGCGTTGAAGGTGATAGCCGTGTCACTCCATGGATTTGCTGTTGCTACTTGGTAGACTTCGGCGAGGCCGCAGATTGTTCGTTTTCGCATGTTTTTTGATGTGAAAGTCTCGAAGACTATTAATACCGTACTGGTACTGCTGGGCTGTTTGCCCGGGGCTAAAAAGCCTTCGCCACTTTTGGCCACCTGCCATAGTATCCAACATGCTCGAAGGCTGTGTGTTGGAGTGGCGCCCTTCGTACTATGGATTTTGCAGGGTCCGTTGAGCCAGCCCTCCAGTACGATTCCATGCCCTTTAGGGGGTCTTTGCTTTTTGGTTTTTAACCCAGGTGCTTGAGTATGGCGCACCCTTTTACTTCGGACTAGGGTTGTGGTCAAGGCCGGACTGTCCCAAAACCTAGTTTTGGTGTTCCTGGCACTCTCTACCGCACAGTATTTTTGTATGATAGTCGCTAGGTCGATGGAGCGTGTAACTTCGCGACGACTTATGGCATTCATGATTCCCTTGTCCATGCAATTGTTGCAGAAAATTGAAATCGCGCTTTCTTCGCAGCAGTCCTTTATCCTGTTAATAACCAGGAGGAATCTGGCCCAGTAATGATGTACTGTTTCATCGGGCTCTTGCCATATTCAAGATAGATCGCTTATGTTTGGGTGGGCGGGTGGAATCAAGTTCGGAACCCCGCCCGATCTGAGGCTCAAAGGCCAGGAAGTTTCCGTATTTGCAAGCTTGACTTGCTGGATGCTTTCCAAAGAATCTAGTCCGATGCCTGACTCTAAGTTCAGTATTTGATTAGCGTCCGTCCCTTCGCGGGAATCCGGCTTGGAGGGATCAGGAATCCGGACATAGTTGGTTTTCAACGTAGAAGAAGGGTTGCCGCATTGTTCCTCTACCACGACAACGTGGTGGGTGGCCTGAGGAGAGTTAATCTCTCTCAGATCGGGTTTAAGCCCAATCTGATCGTAGTCTGTAGCGACTCCCAGGGCGGCGATGCGATCCAAGAGCTCGTTTACAGAGGAGAGCTCAATCGGATCTAACTGCTCGGCGAATTCCGGGCTGACGTGAAGATCGCTTTTGATGACCTGAGAGGTCATCGTCGGAGCGGTGGCCGAATAGGCGGTCATAAGAAAACCACCTAGCCGGACAGTTTGGCCGGCGGCCAAAGCTCTCTTGACGACGGTGCCGTCTTTAAAGACGGGAGAAGGCATCCTTCCTGATCGCGACGGCACAGAGGAACTCTCAATGAAAGCACCAATGTCGGTGTCAAAACCGGCGGATCTCGGGTAGGGGGTCCCGAACTATGCGTCTAGGCGGATGGTAACAGGAGACGAGGGACACGATGTTTTTACCTAGGTTCAGGCCCTCTTGATGGAGGTAAAACCCTATGTCCTGCTTGATTAATATTGATGATGTGGGTTACAAGAGTAGATCTACCACGAGATCAAGGAGGCTAAACCCTAAAAGCTAGCCTATGGTATGATTGTTGTTCGTCCTATGGACTAAGGCCATCCGGTTTATATAGACACCGGAGAGGGCTAGGGTTACACAGAGTCGGTTACAAAGGTAGGAGATCTACATATCCGTATCGCCAAGCTTGCCTTCCACGCCTAGGAAAGTCCCATCCGGACACGGGACAAAGTCTTCAATCTTGTATCTTCATAGTCTTGGAGTCCGGCCGATCATGATAGTTCGGCTATCCGGACACCCAATAGTCCAGGACTCCCTCACGTACCATCGCATGTGGGTCTCATCACACCCCCGCCGGCACGCGCACCACAGCCGATTGCTCATCGCAACCTGCTGCCGTTGGTGTGGAACCACTGCTGCAAATCACGCATAGTCATCCATCGCGTCTCAACCACAATCCTCAACCCTGGCTGAGTCTTCTACAAATGCCCGAATCATGGGGTAATAATATGTTTAAGTGTTGTTCTGCTGCTTTCAGTTGCTGATTTTTTTCAATAGTTTGGTTGATGATCTTCCAATTTGATTCGTGCAGAAAAGGGAAGATTCGTGTGATTTGTATTTCTGGGAAGTTACTAATGTGGGGGAATACAACTACGCTGATTATTTGGTTAGCCGAGGAATCCCAATACCAGTAGGTTGGGGTGTTGGACAAGTAACTGAAGGAACAACATAAGAGGAAGATGCAGAGCAGAAGGTTAAAGATGCAGTTCCTCTGATCATGGCCAAGGAATAGCTGCTGAACAGCCATGACAGCAATGAGGAGATGAAAGAGCTTGTGAAGATAATGGGCAAAATCAATGTGCTCTGTAGGATGATTGTCTCTTTATTTGCAGTGTGTGTAGCACTCATGATGTATTCAGTGGCTATGACATGAGCACTTTGCTGAAACTAGTAATGAATGAAACCTGTGTAGCAGGCTGGGCGTAGTGTTGTAAACATCTAATGATTTCTACTAACGGAAATCAGGGGGTATCCCCTTTTTCTCATAAATAAATAAATAGCAGAGGCCCTTTTGGTAATAAATAAATAAATTAGCAGAGGCCCTGTCGGGTCAGCTTTGTTCTCATTCGAAGACGTCGAGCAAATTGCAGTCCAACAGCAAACTATGTCATCAAATTCAAGTATCACAGCCAAATATGAGTACAACTAAACAACAATATCATCATGTTTAGTCGGCATACAATCACCAAACACAAATTAACATACATAACAAGTGATGTTCTCACAGCAAAATACTAAACAACATGTTCATCAGGTTTCAGTTGTCATAGCAAGCACAATTTTACGTAGTAGATAAAAAACGTCTTCGGACAGGAAAATACGACAAAAGCAAGGTAATCATCATCCACAGCAGCAGTGTCAACATCTTCGCCATGTGTATCAGTCTGAATCGTAATACCCCATGGTGTCATCTTCTTCTTCGTCCTCAACGTCCTCGACCATTGGCTTCTTCTTGATCAACGCTTGTATGTCCACAACACGACAGCAATCTTTTCGCCGGCGTCATTGATGTGATGGTTCTCAAAGATATTAGGAACATCTGTGTTATCTTGTACATCAGGAGCAGTAAAGCATCATCTTGTTGTGCAACTTCATTAAAAGAATTCCTCTGATCAAACCTCTGCAATACTCTCCAGTCATCGCTACGTTCAAATGTGTCTTTCAAGAAAAATATCGGTGTTGCTTGATTTGCCAAAATAAAAGGCTCATTGGTCTGGTACGCCGCCTTGACATTGATGGATTTGAAATAATCATCAGCTCTGGGTTTTGCGATCCTGGAAAGCAGGTTATACCAACAACAGCACAACAGAACCACATACCGATGATCCTCGAAACTGGAGATATACTGCAACTGAACAATGTCTGTTATGTTAGCATACATTTCAGTTGTCTCTTTGTCATACGTATCCGTGCTCATGATGGCACTATTTTGTGTCTTCCTGCCTTCGTCTCGTGCAAGGGTGTTGTAGCGCACATCTCCAACAACGCAAGATTCATAATGTCTTACCCGAGTATCAGGACCCATTGCTAGTGAGTAAAGGGCATCATCATCTGCCCGCCCATCCTCCCGCATCTTCTTAATCTATGGTTAGAAAATAGACAAGACGATCATCATATGTACTCAATATATTAAAAAACTGACAGTGCAATTCAAAAGCTTACATGGCTCTTAAACCCCTTCGCAAATCCTGCCATAACTAGTTTGTCAATGTTTCTTGGATTTGCAGCAGTAACTCCTTTTTGTAGATGCTGCACAACATAGTGATCGCGTCAAACATCTAAATATATAAGAATGTGCTGCAAGTTTAGTAGATTACGATGTATAAGTTACAGTACTTAGCACTTACTTGATATAAGGTAGTATCTCAGGACAGTTATTCAACACATACCAAACCATTTTGTCCAAATCTTTAGGTTTGTCCTCTTGTCGACTCTTCCCTGTAACTCGAACAGAATAATCGAAAACATTGAGCCCGGGATTGACTTTGCCCACCTTTTTGCTAAGCTGATCAGCTGTTTCAATGTATTTTGAGCAGAATGGCAACGCTCCTGTAGCAATGTAGGCCTCTGCAGTGGAACCCTCGGGTCTAGCTCTGTTCCTAACATAGCCCTTGAAAGTGCCTACCCGCCTGAGGGAGTCCTGGACTAGGGGGTGTCCGGATATCCGAACTATCATCATCGGCCGGACTCCAAGACTATGAAGATACAAGATTGAAGACTTCGTCCCGTGTCCGGATGGGACTTTCCTTGGCGTGGAAGGCAAGCTTGGCGATACGGATATGTAGATCTCATACAATTGTAACCGACTCTGTGTAACCCTAGCCCTCTCCGGTGTCTATATAAACCGGATGGCTTTAGTCCGTAGGACGAACAACAATCATACCATAGGCTAGCTTCTAGGGTTTAGCCTCCTTGATCTCGTGGTAGATCTACTCTTGTAACACACATCATCAATATCAATCAAGCAGGACGTAGGGTTCTACCTCCATCAAGAGGGCCCGAACCTGGGTAAAACATCATGTCCCTTGTCTCCTGTTACCATCCGCCTACACGCACAGTTCGGGACCGCCTACCCGAGATCCGCCGGTTTTGACACCGACATTGGTGCTTTCATTGAGAGTTCCTCTGTGCCGTCGCAATCAGGAAGGATGCCTTTTCCCGTCTTTAAAGACGGCGCCGTCGTCAAGGGAGCTTTGGCCGCCGGCCAAACTATCCGGCTAGGTGGTTTTCTTATGACCGCCTGTTCGGCCACCGCTCCAATGATGACCTCTTAGGTCGTCAAAAGCGATCTTCACGTCAGCTTGGAATTCGCCGAGCAGCTAGATCCGATTGAGCTCTCCTCCGTAAACGAGCTCTTAGATCGCATCACCGCCCTGGGAGTCGCTACAGACTACGATCAGATTGGTCTTAAAACCGATCTGAGAGAAATTAACTCTCCCCAGGCTACCCACCATGTTGTTGTGGTAGAGGAACAATGCGGCGACTCTTCTTCTATGTTAAAAACCAGCTATGTCCGGATTCTCGATCCCTCCATGTCGGATTCCCGCGGAGGGACGGATGTCAATGAAATACTGAAGTCAGGCATCGGACCAGATTTGTTGGAAGGCATCCAACAAACCAAGCTTCCAAATCCGGAAACTTCTTGGCCTTTGAGCCTCAGATTGGCATCCAACAAACCAAGCTTCCAAACTTAATTCCACCCGCCCACCCAAACATAAGCGATCTATCTCAAATACGGCAAGAGCCCGATGAAACAGTACATCATTACTAGGCCAGATTCCTCCTGGTAATGAACAGGATAAAGGACTGCCGCGAGGAAAGCGCGATTTAAATTTTTTTGCAACAATTGCACAGACAAGGGAATCATAAACGCCATGAGTCGTCGCGAAGTTACATGCTTCGCCGACCTAGCGACCATTGTACAAAAATACTGTGCGATGGAGAGCGCCTGGAAAACCGAAACCAGGTTTTGGGACAATCCGGCCCTGAATACAACCATAGTCCGAAATAAAAGGGTGTGTCATGCTCAAGCACCTGGATTAAAAACCAAAAAGCAAAAAACCCCTAAAGGACACGGAACCGTACTGGAGGGATGGCTCAACGGACCCTACAAAATCCACCGTACGGAGGGCGCCACTCCAAGACATAGCCTTCGACCATGTTGGATACTAAGGCAGGTGGCCAAAAGTGGCGAAGGCTTTCTAGCCCCGGACAACCAGCCCAACAGTACCAGTACGGTATTAACAGTCTTCGAGACTTTCGCATCAAATAACATGCGGAAGGGAACAATCCGCAGCCTCGCCGAAGTCTACCAAGTAGCAACAACGAATCCATGGAGCGACACAGCTATCACCTTCAATGCCAGCGATGAACCTAAATTCCGAAGCCCTAGTGGCAGAGGAACTCACTGCGCTGCGCTCCACGGTGGATAGGGATGATGTGATACTCGATAAGAGGTCTAAGTCCACCTCGTTTAAACCAGCAGATGAAATAGTCAAATTCCAGGTCCATCCAATGGACCCCACAAAGACGGCCTCCATTGGGGCACAATTAAATCCTGATGTAGAAGCCGCACTACGAGAATTCCTTCGGGAAAATTGGGACATTTTCGCCTGGCACCCTTCAGATATGCCAGGAATCCCGCGCAGGCTGGCAGTGCACAGCCTAAATATCCTAAAAGGATTTAAGCCAGTCAAACAGGCTCTTCGGCGATTTTCCGAACCCAAAAGACAGGCTATGGGAGAGGAGCTAGCCAAACTCTTAGAAGCCGGATTCATCAGAGATATAAAACATCCGGATTGGCTAGCCAACCTGGTAATGGTACCAAAAAAGGACAAATCCTGGCGCCTTTGTGTCGATTTCAAAGACCTTAATAAGGCATGTCCAAAGGACCCTTTCCCTCTCCCTCGCATCGACTAAATCATCGATGCTACCGCAGGGCACGATTCATTGTGCTTCCACGACGCATACTCCGGATACCATCAAATCAAGATGGCAGAAAAAGACCAGGCCGCAACGGCATTTATTACTCCATACGGACCATTCTGCTTCTACACAATGCCCTTCGGACTCAAATTCGCCGGCGCAACATATCAGTGCATGATTCAGACATGTCTGGCCACCCAGATAGGCAAAACAGTAGAGGCATACGTAGACCATGTGGTCGTCAAGACCAAACACGTCGAAACTCTAGTAGAAGACTTGAGGGTGACATTCGACAACCTCCGAGCATATGACATTAAGCTCAACCCGGAAAAATGTGTTTTCGGCGTACCAGCCGGGAAGCTCTTGGGCTTCATTGTATCCGGTAGAGGAATTGAAGCAAACCCAGCCAAGATCCGAGCTCTGTCACAATTGGATATCCCAAAAGACCTCAAGCAAATACAAAAACTAACTGGATGCGTGGCGGCTCTAAGCCGCTTCATCTCCCGTTTGGGAGAAAAGGCACTGCCCCTTTATCGCCTCCTCCGGCGCACCGAACATTTCGAATGGACGGATGCTGCCATGGTTGGACTCGAAGAAATTAAGGCCGTATTGGCAACGAACCCGATCCTGGCCGCGCCCGACCTGGGCGAACCGATGTTGTTATATATCGCAGCAACACATCAAGTAGTCAGCACGGTACTCGTCGTTGAACGAGAAACAGAAGGGCACAAATTCCCTCTTCAAAAACCAGTGTACTACGTATCCACTGTCTTAACTCCAGGCAAGTCCCAGTACCCACACTATCAAAAGATAGCGTATGCGGTGTTCATGGCATCCCGGAAGCTGCGACACTACTTTCAAGAGTGTTCCATAACGGTGGCCTCCGAAGCACCTCTCAACGACATTATAAACAATCGCGATGCGACGGGCAGGATTGCAAAATGGGCCATTGAGCTCTTACCATTTGATATAACCTACAAACCACGGCGAGCTATCAAGTCACAAGTTCTGGCTGACTACATCGCCAAATGGACCGAAGTCGAACTCCCTAAAGAGTACGGCGCATACTCCAATTAGATCATGCATTTCGACGGCTCCAAAATGTTGGCTGGCTTGGGGGCTGGCGTCGTCTTGGCGTCCCCAACCGGAGACACAGTCCAATACGTGCTTCAAATAATGTACACGGACTCCAACAATGCATCCGAATATGAAGCCCTTCTACATGGCCTCCGGATGGCAATCTCCATGGGTATTCAACGCCTAGAGGTGCGCGGGGATTCAAACCTCGCAATATCCCAAGTAAATGGAGACTTTGACGCCAAGGATCCGAAAATGGCAGCCTACCGTAACGCCGTCCTAAAAATGTCAGCCCGGTTCGAAGGACTCAAATTTCACCATGTAGCCCGGGATAATAACCAGGCAGCAGACGTGTTGGCACGCATTGGCACAAAACGCGATGACGTCCCGCCAAACATCTTCCTGGAACGGCTCTTTAAGCCATCCGTATTATGGGAAGAAGAGTCCGGAAATAACAATCCGGAACCAACTACATCACCTAACGCAGAACATTCTGACACAATCAGTGGCTTAGCTTAGCCAACGACATAACAGATTCAGCCCACGAAATACTGGCAGTAATTGCCCCGTGGACAGAACCATTCCTAGCCTACTTAATCAGGCAGGAACTTCCCAAAGACCAAAATGAGGCCCGCTGCATAGTTCGGCGATCTAAAGCCTACAAGGTCCATGAGGGAGAACTTTATAAGAAAAGCACAACCGGAGTCCTTCAAAGGTGTATCTCCGAAGAGGAAGGGCGAAATCTCCTGGCTGAAATTCACGCCCAACTCGGCGGGCACCACGCCGCCGCCCGGGCCCTTGTAGGCAAAGCCTTCCGTACAGGATTTTATTGGCCGACCGCCTGGGCAGATGCTCAGGACTTAGTTCAACGATGCGCCGGTTGCCAGCTCTTTGCTAATCAGAGCCACATGCCACCCACCACCCTCAAAACTATACCCATTACCTGTCCGTTCGCGGTCTGGGGGCTTGACATGGTTGGACCCCTTAAAGGGGGAACCCACAAGCACAAATACTTATTGGTCATGGTAGACAAATTCACCAAATGGATAGAGGCCAAGCCGGTTAAAACGGCCGAATCCGGACCTGTGATGGACTTCATATCCGGGGTAGTACACCGTTTTGGCGTCCCCCACAGCATCATCACTAATAACGGCATGAATTTCACGGCCGACGAGGTTAAACTCTGGTGCAAAAACATGGGCATCAAGCTCGACTACGCTTCAGTCTACCACCCTCAAACTAATGGTCAAGTGGAACGAGCAAATGGTATAATCATGAGCGGCATCAAACCCAGATTAGTGCGGTCCCTCACGGAATCTAACACGCACTGGGTAGAGGAGCTCGACTCCGTACTCTGGGGGCTGCGGGCCACGCCAAACCGCACAACCGTATTCACACCATTTTTTATGGTATACGGCGTTGAGGCAGTTTTGCCCTGCGATATAATTCATGACTCACCTCGCGTGCGCATGTACGAGGAAAGAGAAGCCGAGTTGGATCGGCAGGATAGTTTGGACGCTTTAGAGGAGGAGCGCGACGTGGCAAAATCTCGTTCCGCATTCTATCAACAGCAGGCTCGAAGATATCAAAGCAGAGAAGTACGGGCCAAAACTTACAATGTTGGCGAGCTAGTTCTACGCCTGCCGGACAAGAAAAAGGACAAACTTAAGCCCAAATGGGAAGGTCCCTTCATCATCGACCAAGTCCTTACCGGCGGTGCATACCGTCTACGCAACGCATCTGACAACCGACTCGAGCCAAACCCATGGAACGCAGCCCGTCTCCGAAGAATTTACGCCTAGCGCCGAACTAAGGGTTCGTCTCCTTCCTCCGTCCACCTTTCATGTTTTTTCGCTGTCTTTGTTTTCCCTCCTTTTTCCTCCCTCTTTCAGTACAAACCTCTTGAGGGCTAATTTGCGCTTTGTTCGCACTCACTCGATGTGCTACTCGCACTCGTTATACCCGGGGGCTTCTTTAACAGAAGCTTATTTATATGGGCTTCATGCCCACCACATGTGTCACACTTCCGCATGTACCTTTTGATCACCATTATATGCATCGATATGACTTAAGTTTTGGCCAAGCCGGGTTGCCTGGCTCCTGTGCTTACCCCTACGTTCCCGATTGTTTGGCTAGGAGGTAAAGGGAGCACCTCTGCGATTGTTACTGCTGGGTCATCCGGATGTGTACCTCAGACTGGGTGAAGCCGAAGGCTAGCGTTCTTAAGGGAATATTCGGTCGGTGACCTGAAAGATGATTTATTACTTACTTATTTATCTGCCCCCAGATGCTTTTTCTGCTATTTTCGCAGTCCGGACATGCACTTTAGGGCATGCCTCCCAGGGAAAGGAACCCTTAACGGAACTATTCTCCCTGGAAGATGTTTCTTACTAACCATGTAATATAACATAGCTAGTTGGGCACTTGTCTGATAAAGCAATTATGACCCCTACGCCTTGTCTCCATGCATGCCCCGGTTCTTTTATAACCGTAAGGGTATTCGGACACACTCCGGACCGTTGGGTCCCGAGGTTGAAGCGAAAAGGTCCGCAAAGGCAAACGATCTACAATCCGGCTAGAAGGCATTTTACATGTCATTTTAAAATTACATCGTCAAACAGACTGATTGTACTCCTCTTCAATCCCATCTAACAGGCTGTCTAATTTACAGTCCTGTTGGGAATATTTCGCGGCCAACTCTACTTGGCCGTACATCAAGCTCATAGGGATCTCCTTCCCATCGGGCCCCACAGGTCCGACCTCGGCCATGTGGTTTGGGTCAGCCTTCGGGTACCGCGCCTTCACCATGGCCCAGGCCTCCCTGGCGCCTTGACGGCAGGCCGACATCTTCCAAAGACGGAGACGTCGCCATACTCCCTGAAGCTTCCCAGTAAGCCCTCCAAGGCCCTCAGGAAGGGAGACGGAAGGCCATAAGGCCTGAACGACACCACTCATCGCCTGCCGAACACGTTCGTGCAGTTGCAGCAGCTCGAGAAGAGGGTCTCCCGTGGAACTAGGCATCTCCTCCGCCGGATGACCCGTGAGCACACCTACAGACACATTTCTGTCAATTGACTTCCTCGCCGAACTCTTCTTTTCAAAAGAGTTTGCTCAATCACTTACTATAAATGCCGCGACGAAGCCGCCGATTCTCCTTTACGGACTTAGATAGTTGGACCCGAACATCTTTTAGGTCTCAGCTTGGTGTTGGCATCTTGGAGTTTGTTCCTCTCCTGCTGCACCCTCATAAGCACCCTCTCGCCGGCCTTCAACTGGCGCAGCAGCTGTTGCTTGTCCGGATCTAGTCCGGCACCCTCTGCAATATTATTGTCAGACTATACACACACGCCGCACTTCATAAACTACTTCTTTTTTCAAAATATGAATTACCAGAGGGGGTCTCCATGGCTCCCCCGGCAGCGGCTAGTGTGGCCTCAAGTTGGGCCTTGCATTCCTGAAGCTCCTGAGACAGGTGGGTATTCTTCTCAGTAAGATCCTGCATAACAAATGATCCTTAAATCAGTTAGTTTAACTATTATAAGTCTCGGGGGCTACTGGCATATATAACTATTAAAATTCCTTACCCGTATCTCCTTTACATACTGCTCCGTGGCTCTGGTTAAACCATCTTGAGCAGCACGGAGGTGCGCGTCTCCCGCATTAAAGGCATTTAACGCCTCAAGGGAGAAACATGCGTCACGAAGAACTGACCGACGGCGCCTGTGATTCATGGCGCTCTCCACCTCAGACCTGGTGGCGGACAACCTATCGGCATCCTCCGTTGGAGGAGCATCCGACTCGCGCCTTGCGCTCGCCTCCCCCTACGGACCAGGCGTTGGAGCCTGGCTGGCGGAGGCTTGGTGGGCACCCTCTCCGGACTCAGTCCGGCGAGCGCTCTTTCTCCTGGAAGAATCATGAGCATTAATATGCCTCCCAGGAGTCTTTCCCTTAAAATACAATGGTGCACCATACCTTTGCGGTGATGTTTCGATTCGCGCCGCACTCCTCTTCCGCCTGCTAGGCCGCACTGACCTCGCTTGATCAGTCGCCGCAGGCTCGGCTTCCCGCCGTAAAGGCACCTCCTGCCAAGCACCATTGGTACACGGTGGCCAGGAATAAGCATTAAAAAAGTAATGGTGTCAGGACTTCGGTCGTACTCACCTGGGAAGCCGGACATAAACCGGGGTTGTCAGCCATAATGGCGACTAGAGCATTGTCTATGCTGAGCTGGTGGAACACCCCGTCAATCAAATCCACCTTAATGTCCGGATCCTCTTCGGAGGCCGGATCAAGGGATCTTCCCGGATCCTCGGGTTGTGGAGTTGGGCTTTTTATGCCCTCCACATCCCGGCGCAGTTCCTGCGTCGAAATCATAAGATAAGACACTTATCTTTGAAAGCGTGGATCAGATATATAAACGTCCGCTTACCCAGCTTCGAGGGTTATTCATGGAGAATCCATTCAATGGACTCGTGCGGAGAAAGTCCTCCTCCTCCCCCTTGTACAAGACGGACATGATCTTCACCAGATCGGCGGCCGATCCCGGTCCCGTGCGACCATGACGGGTGGTGTCATTCTCCCTGTTAAAATCCCACATGGGGTGGCCCCTATATTGGAGCGTCTGCACCCCTCGCATAATGCATGTGGCCATGACTCCAATCATGGTTAATCCAGAATGGGCTAGTAGCCGTATCCAACTCATCAGATAGTGGATGCTCCTATCATCTTCCCGTTGAGGGCTCCGTGGGCGCCAACTCAGGCATTTCTTCAGAGGAGCGTTGCTAAACTCCGGGAGGCCGATCCGAACTGGATCCGGTAGCGGGGCGTCTTCCATATAGAACCACACCAAAGGCCAGTCTTCGGACGCCTTCTTCGGAGTTCCGGATAGATATCCGGTCCCGGCGATGCGCCATATTTCGGCTCCGCCCACTTGATATATCGACCCCCCATGAGAACGGGGTACAAGGCAAAATAGCCTCTTCCACAGCGCACAATGGGGCTCGATGCCCAAGAACAGCTCGCAAAGAGCTACAAAGCCCGCGATGTGCAAAATGGAGGCAGGCGCGAGGTGGTGAAGTTGGAGTCCATAGAACTCCAGGAGCCCCCGGAGAAACGGATGAATAGGAAATCCGAGTCCCCTTATTAAGTAGGGGACGAAGCATACCCGCTCTCCTTTGGAGGGATTGGGGACGCTCTCTGCCTGTTTCCCACCCTTGTAGGTCGCCAATCCGGCTCGAACCGGAACCATAAAGGCCGGGGGAAGGTATCCCTCTGTATGGAGCGTCACTAACTCGCTATGCGGGACTAAGCATCTCCTCCAATCTCCTGGCTGAGGACTGGGAGCGCGAGAAGAGGAGCCGCGTCGACTGTCCATGTTGGAATGGATTTTTTGTCAGATGCACTTCGATGAGTACTTGCGGAAGGAGGATGGTGTGATTTGGATCTAGGATCCTCGCCTTTCTTATAGGCAGCTTATTCGCGCAGCTAGGGGGTAAAACGTAAGAGTACCCTGGCTTTTCGCATTCGTACAACACGTGGAAGAAGGCCATTATTGGACGTAGAAGCCAAGGAGCGCATCATTTATGAAGCAACCGGACACTATCCGGCGAACGCGAGAAGCATGTAGGAGAACCCGCCTTGCATATGCCGAAGACAACATACGCGTCGGGCTCGTCGTCATTGAAGCCTGGTTCGGGGGCTACTGAGGGAGTCCTGGACTAGGGGGTGTCCGGATAGCCGAACTATCATCATCGGCCGGACTCCAAGACTATGAAGATACAAGATTGAAGACTTCGTCCCGTGTCCGGATGGGACTTTCCTTGGCGTGGAAGGCAAGCTTGGCGATACGGATATGTAGATCTCCTACCATTGTAACCGACTCTGTGGAACCCTAGCCCTCTCTGGTGTCTATATAAACCGGATGGCTTTAGTCCGTAGGACAAACAACAATCATACCATAGGCTAGCTTCTAGGGTTTAGCCTCCTTGATCTCGTGGTAGATCTACTCTTGTAACACACATCATCAATATCAATCAAGCAGGACGTAGGGTTTTACCTCCATCAAGAGAGCCCGAACCTGGGTAAAATATCATGTCCCTTGTCTCCTGTTACCATCCGCCTAGACGCACAGTTCGGGACCCCCTACCCGAGATCCGCCGGTTTTGACACCGACACCGCCTTTCAATCGGGTACATCCAGCCATACTGTATTGGACCTCTAAGTAGTGCCTCATCAGGTAGATGAACAACCAAATGCACCATCACATCAAAGAAGGCTGGAGGATATATCTTCTCAAGGTCGCATAGGATAGTTGGCATCTTGTCTCTAAGATGCTCCAAAGCATCTATCCTGATATTTCTATTGCAGAGTTCCCTGAAGAATATTCCCAACTCTGCAACTGCCCTGTATAAGTCAGGGCGGCCCAATCCTCTAAGGATAACAGGTAAAACCCTTTTAACTAGGGCGTGGAGTCATGAATTTTCAACCCTTGTACCTTGTTTCCATCTACACTGACTCTCCTTTCAAGGTTGGAAGCAAATCCACGTGGGAATCTCACACATGACATGACCTCGCAGAATTCTTTTCTTTTTACCTTGTCCAAGATGTACACAGCTGGTGCCATATCCCGTGGTTTACCTTCATCTTGCACTTGCAAATCCTGTTTGATACCCAGGTGTGTCAAATCAATCCTAGATTTTAAGGTATCTTTCGTCTTGCCTTCAATATTAAGAAGTGTGCTGATAATGTTGTCACATATATTTTTATCGATGTGCATCACATCAAGATTATGCCGCAAATCCAAATCTTTCCAATACTCTAAGTCCCACAAAGTGGACCTGCGGGTAAACAATAATCTCTCTTCTGGCCTGCCACACTTCCTTTTCCCGCTACCATTACCAGGATGGTTTCCTGGTGTAATATGCCTGACCTTCTCTAATTCCACTTGCAACTCATCGGCGGTGAGCCTCTTTGGTGCATCACAGTTTTCATGCTTTGCATTGAACACATGTCTTCGCTATTTTCCAGGATGTGGCTTGTCCTTGGCAAGGAAATGGCGTGTCCAATGTAACAGATCTTGCTAAGTATTGCGTATGACAGCGGATTCCTATCACAGCGAACACATGCATTGTAACCATGTGTCGTTCTCCCTGACATAGTGCCCAAAGCCGGATAATCATGGATGCACCAAATTATAACAGCACGCAGAAAGAAATCAGCTAGTGGGCTGCTATATAGGTCTCGAGTGAGAACACCCCTCCATAGTTGTTGAAGTTCCTCCACAAGGGGCTCCATGAACAAATCAAAATCCTTTCCAGGACTTTTTGGACCTGGGATGAGCAAGGCCATCATGTAGTTTGATTCTTTGGTGCAGACATTTGGAGGCATGTTGTAAGGGATAACAAGCACTGGCCACATGCTATATGTGGCGCTCTGGTGGCCAAATGGGTTAAATCCATCTGAAGCTAAGCCAAGTCTAATGTTTCTTGGGTCAGCAGCAAACTTTTTGTGTTTATGATTGAAGCTTTTCCACTAACTACCATGAGATGGATGGCTCATTAAATTCTGATCTCTGTACTCCTGGTTCCTAGAATGCCACAATACATCCTCTCTTGTTTCAGCATCATGAAACAACCTCTACAATCTTGGTATAATTGGAAAATGTCTCAGAACATTATGAGGAATCCTCTTCACAACATCACCATCTTTCATCTTGATGATTTGCATTTCAGGCATTCACTTAAGTTGGCATAATCCTTCCGGAACAGAACACAATTATTCTTACAAACATGGACCATATCATATCCAATTCCAACTGCACGAAGGAAATTCTACATTTTACTATAGGTGTGTGGCAGCTGAGACGCATCTGGGAAAGATTTGTGGAAAGCAGCCAACATCGCATCGAATGATTTGTTGGTCATCCACTCAGATGTCTTCACGTGAAGAAAGGTGACCATAGCTGAGAATACTAACAGCTTATTTCCAGGGGTGACAGCCACATTGCATTGTTCCAACATGCGGGCCCACCATTCTTCTTCTACAGGTGAACATTCACGGAATGCACGAGCATTTCGTAGCATTGTTTCAATGTAGGCCAAACTCACTGGCTCCGCCACCACCACCTCCTCCTCCTTTTCCACCTGAGCATCAGGCAGATCAAGATGGTGATCTGCTGCTTCCACGTAGTCAATAACATTGACCTTCACAGTTTCACCATGATGAACCCACCTAGTATATGTGACCGACATCCCATACAAGTGTAGATGATTTTGCATAGTTGACTGGGGTCTTGTAACTGAATTCATACAACTGCTACATGAGCAGAGCACGTCTAATTTCGGACCACCGTACTCAGCTCTGATAAAGTTCATGAAGTTTTCAACCCCCTCGACATATGCACGGAGAATCATCGAGCAGAAGTTATCCAAGTCCTGTCCATCTTTTAGACATATACATTAGTTCTTCTACTAGATATTACAGGAAAAAAATATATGATTTTTTATGAAGTCCAGAAAAAAATACCTAGGTCGATGTCTAAAGCTATGGCAAGATACTTGGACGAGCAGATCTAAGTAACAAAATATATGTAAAGCTAATTCCGCAAACAAATTTGAGTGCTAAATTATTGCAGGCTATTTTAGCAGTCAATGAGGCCGAGCACACAGCCATCAAACTATTGAAGGCCATCGCAGCAACAAAGATCGAGTATAAAACGGTGTAGAGCTATTTCACCTAACAGATTGGCTACTAGACCATGGCAATCTACGTCACAATAAATATATGGCAGGATATTTTAGCAACTAATCGGCCTTGGCATGCCATCTCAGCTAAGCAGATTGAGTGCAGAACAGGGCAAGGATGCTTCTTAAGCAGAGCATATTGACTGTAAACTACTTCCGCAAACAGTGAGATTAACAGCGTCTATCAGCTAACATTCAGCGCTACACCGACATGCACGGGGCCTCAGTCTAGAATGCATGTACCGTGGGAGAAGCTGACCGCCGTGCGTCTCTGCACGAACATCGCCAGCGGTGCGGTGCTGACCGCCGTGGGCCTCCACAAGAACGTAGCCAGCGGTGGCGGCGCGGCTACAGGATGGCAGTCTACGAGAGCGTACTATGGGAGCGAGAGGATCACCGTGTGCCCCCTCGACGAACTGCAACGTTGACGTATCGGCACGGCAGGGAGGGCGGCTTTGGCGGAGCAAATGGAGTGGAGGGGGACGAGGGGAGGGGGGTTTGGGGAATATTATTGGCTAGTT
>NC_057807.1:648269041-648304577 GCF_018294505.1 Triticum aestivum | reverse complement strand
GCGGTACGCCACACCCCTCCCGATGAACAGGACCCCCGTTTCGACCGCAGTGCTCCAACACAAGTCTGTTTCGTCCGTTTTGCAGTACGCCACACCCCTCCCGATCAACAGGACCCCCGTTTCGACCGTAGGAGGTCCGTTTCCTCCATTTTGCGGTACACCACACCCCTCCCGATCAACAGGACCCCCGTTTCGACCGTAGGAGGTCCGTTTCCTCTGTTATGCGGTACGCCAGGCCTCATTTCCATCGCCCGTTCCGTCCAAGCCGGTTGGCTCCCACGCGTTCCATTGCCTCCCGATGAACACGACGCATTCCGTTGCATCCCCATGAACACGATGCATCCTGTTGCCTACCGATGAACACGACGCATTCCGCTACCTCCCCATGAACACGACACATTCCATTGCCTCCCCATGAACACGAGCCCTCGCCGTACGTATGCGCGACTAGGCATTCGAGACCCCGCCCGTATGTACACATACGTGGCCGTATTTTCTTTCTTGCACCCTGGCCGCTGTACGTATGTGTACATGCTACGTGTGCGCCTCTACTATGACACGTGCGCGCCTCTACAACGACTAGTATGTACGTACACATTCGCGACCAGAATGACAACGCTACGTACGCTTCGACCAGGTGGGTCCCGACTGTCAGGCACTTCCTTGCGTGCAAAAATGTAGCTGGTGGGTCCCAGCAGTCAGAGGGGCGAATCGTTTTTTTTGCCCGGACGCACTTCCTTGCGTGCGAAGGTGTAGCTGGTGGGTCCCAGCAGCCAGGGGGGAAACGTCTTTTTCGCGAAATACGGTGGCCCGTCCGGTGGGTCCCCGCTGTTAGGTGGAGGAATAATTATTTTCCGCGTAATAAGGAGGCACTTCCTTGCTGCGGCCATGGACCCAGCTGTCATCCTCTCCACATACAGTCTACGTCCGATGGAAATCGTTCCTTGACCACGTTGACCACGCCGCGCCGAGAGCGCCAGGGCGGTGGACGATGGCGAGGCCTAGGAAGGGGACGGCGGGAAGCCGGGGAAGATGGGGCAGTGGAAGCCCGTGCCGGGAGGAGTACGAGGGTTCACTGGTTTGGCTGCGGTGTGATGCTGCCGTCGCCGCAGGGCTTGGCCAGCGGTGGGAATAGTAGGGGGCGGTGAGGCCTCTGTGGCAGCACATCCAGCCATAGGAGGCAGGAGCATGCGGCAGGACCGGCGCTGCTTTAGGCGGCTGGAGCAAGAAGACCAAAGGTTGAAGAAGCACTACGGCCGTTGGATGGACATCGTACGGTCACTGGAGCTAGAATCGTTTATATTGACTAAGTTGACAAAGCCCTCCGTCCCCGTCAACTTAGTAGGCCCACAAGTCAGTCTCCCACCAAGGTGGGTCCCAGCTAGCTAGGGGGGTATTCATTTTTTTGTGCGTAATAAGGAGGCACTTCCGGTGGGTCCAAGCTGACAGCAGGGGGAACATTTTTTTCGCAAAATACGGTGGCCCGTCGGGTGGGTCCCAGCAGTCAGGGGCAAACGTTTTTTTTGCGAAATACTGGTGGCCCGTCCGGTGGGTCCCTCCTGTTAGGTGGAGGAATAATTATTTTCTGTGTAACAAGGAGGCACTTCCTTGCGGCTGCCGTGGACCCAGCTGTCAGCCTCTCCACGTACAGTATTCTTCCAACGGAATTCGGTCGTTGACCATATTGACCACGCCGCGCCGAGAGCACCACGGCGGTGGATGACGGCGAGGCCTAGGAAGGGGACGACGCGGAGCCGGGGAAGACGCGACAGTGAATGCCCACACGGAGAGGAGTACGAGGGTTCACTGGTTCAGCTACGCTGCCGTCGCCTCAGAATAACAGGGGGTGTGGGTGAGTGGAGTGGAGGGATGGCCTGGCCAGCGGTGGGAGTTGTATGGGGGCGGTGAGGCCTCCGTAGCAGCACAGTCCACCACAGGAGGCAGGAGCAGGTGGCACGACCGGCGCTGCTTTGGGCGGCTGGAGCAAGAAGACCAGAGGTTGAAGAAGCACTACGGCCATTGGATGGACATCGTACGGTCAGTCGAGCTAGAATCATGCATATTGACTAAGTTGACAAAGCCCTTCGTCCCCGTCAACTTAGTTGGCCCACTATACTGGGTCCCAGCTAGCAGGGGAGTATTCTTTTTTTTGGCCGTAATAAGGAGGCACTTCCTTGCGTGCGAAGATATAGCTGGTGGGTCCGAGCTGTCAGCGGCGGTAATGTTTTTTTCACGAAATACAGAGGCCCTTTTGGTGGGTCCCAGATGTCAGGTGGAGGAATCATTATTTTGCGCGTAATAAGGAGGCATTTCCTTGCGTGCGGCCGTGGACCCAGCTATCAGCCTCTCCACGTACAGTCCACTTCCGATGGATGTCGTTCATTGACCATGTTGACCAGGCCGTGCCGAGAGCACCAGGGTAGTGGACGACGGCGAGGCCTAGGAAGGGAATGACATGGAGCCAGGGAATACTCGACAATTATTTCCCACGCGGAGGAGTATGAGGATTTACTGGTTCGTCTGCCGTCGCCGGAGAATAACAACATGTGTGGACTGAGGGTGAGTAGAGGGATAGCTAGGCCAGCGATGGGAGTATGGTGGGGCGGTGAGGCCTGCACGGCAGCACAGCCGACCGCGAGGAGGTGGGAGTAGGCAGTCCCATCGGCGCTTGTTTGAGCGGCTGGAGCAGGAAGAGCAGAGATTGAAGAAGCACGACGGCCGTTGGATGGACATCCAAAAGTATACAGGCCATCTGTGGAAAGCCTCAAATATGTGGAAAACAACATACAACCCATCTGCCATTATTTCAAACAATTTACAGCCCATTTTCTAATTCTTACGGTTTTTTTGGAGCCCATATTCTTTTTGTTAGCATTACAGCCCATATTGTGGCCACGGTTAAAAAATTATACAAAATTTTGCATATGTCGGTGCGGTCTGAACTGTTTTTAATCCCGAAATTTCGAGTCACATTCAGACTGATTTTAAAAACAAATGTATATCAATATAAAATCCAATAAATTGTCAACGCATAAAAATCAATGCAATTTAAAATCTCGAAATGAAAAAAAGATATTTGAAACTAATTGCCGGTTTGATGTGTTTTAAAAATGTACAGCCCATTTCTCATTACTGATAGGCCATTTTCTCGGCCAGCCGAATGAAGCTCTCCTCATCTAGCTCAACAGGCCTGATAAAGTGACTTACTTGACAAATCACAAAAAAACTGGGCTAGCCATTTTCAAAAAGAAAAAAAAACTATTGGGCTGGTCTGTGGTAAACATAAAAGAAATGGCTGTCTAGACAGGCCAGAGTGTCCCGCACAGCCCAGTTGACACCCTGCTTCCATCTCAAAAACATATTAGATAAATGCCACTCCAATTATGGCGATTCATAAAAATGCCACTGCAATTTCCAAACTTTGAAAAATGCCACTACAATTTTTGCAAACTTTGAAAAACGCCACTGCAGTTTGAAAACTTTGAAAAACGCCACTCCAGACTTCAAAAAATGCCACTAGAAATGGCATTTTTCAAAGTTTGGAAATTGCAGTGGCATTTCTCAGAAGCATTTCTCAAATTAACCCAAAACAAAAATAACTGGGCGAGCTGCTGGGTCCCTGGTGTCAACCGCTCGTTGTGCAATTCTCTCGTTTATTGACTATGTTGACAATGGCATGGGACCCAGATGTCAGAAATCCACTAGGAGGACCCTTTTTTTATTGGCTTGAAATAAGGAGGCACTTGCTTGCGTACTGCCATGACTTTGGCGGGTCCCTGCTGTCATCCTCTCCATGTACAATCATCTCCTAATTGTGTACGCGTCAACTTGCTAGGCCCACAAGTCAGCCTCTAAACCCGTGGAGGACAAATACAACCCATTTAAAAAAATAACAGCCCATTCCATACATTCAAACGGAAAGTTCAACATTCACAGCAAAGTAATAGGTCTGATCCACATATAGAGTACTGAACTTCCACGTTGACAACCATCATAGCCAAATTAACTATCTACTCCCACTAGACAAGTACTAACTTACTCTTAGCTAACTAGACGATGCCGGCGGTACACGCTAAACGCCGGCACCGGCGTCCTGCGCCTCGCCTCGGACTTACCAGATGTGCGATAGGGCGCGTTGCTTGCGCGTGTTGGCCCTTTCCATGCCGGCGTGGTCCACCGAAGCTTCGGCTTCCAAGCGGGAAACCCACTTGACGAGCTGGTAGTAAAAATCGGCGTCGCGAACGCGTGCGTGCCCGACAGCCTCCAGGTCTATTTTTCAGGCGCCGGCCTCCACGTAGTCGGCCCAGTTGCAGGCGCTCTGCTCGCGACTCAGAGCGTCGGTGCGCTGCTGCTCCATGTCCCACTGGCGGCGCAAATCGGTGTTACGCTGCTCCTCCGCCAGGCGGTCACGCTCCAACAACTCCTGCTCCTCCGCCATGCGGTCGCGCTCCAACAACTCCTTGATCTGCGCATTGCCATATAAAGACAGATAGAATGCCTCCTCCCTTCGTCTGCCTTCCGGTGAAAAACCGAACACTAGTTCCGGCGGTGACCGCCTCCGACGCCGCCTACCGCAGACGGGCAGGGGCATGGCGGATGTGGCGAGCGACGTCGGGCTGGTGGGGGCTTATGAAGATATGGCGAGTTGGTCACGGTGGCATTCAAGAATGTCGGGAAACAGTACTTATAGGGGGAAGGTAGCGCGACGGTCATCGGAATTCAATGCGTAATGGCTTAGAGCGTCAGCTTGCCATGGAAAACTAGGGAAACTGAAATTATGACTGTGTCGTCCCGTCCCGTCTGGGTCGCACGCCGGTATGGCGGTCAAACGAGTGCACTCGAATCATCTCCCTCCTTGTCAATAATGATTTCACGGATTTAAAAAGCCCGCAACAATTAAAGCGTATCTTTTTTCGCATCAGTTAGCTGCCTTAATTACGGCCGGCTGCATGCAGGCACTCAGAATCGCTCGTAGGCAGTACGCGAAGCAGCATGCAATGAGTCACAGCCGAGGGCACGCATGCATCCACTTAAATCACTGGAATTAATTAGGCTTAAACTTCTGCATGCCGTTAATTATTGCCATGCCTTGGTCTTGCTGCTTTGCTCACGGGACTAATAAACCCGGACGGAGGGAGTACCTTGGTTGGTGAGAGGTTTGAATTAAGCCCTGCAAACCGGAAAGGAGGTACTAGTACGTGCGTGATCCGCTATTTATTCGTGTAGGATCGAGTAGGTCGTTTCTTGAATTGAGCCCTACAAACCGGAAAGGAGGTACTACGTGCGTGATACGCTATTTATCCGTGTAGGATCGATAGTGTAGCTTGTCAGTTTCTTCAGAGGTAGGCATTTTTATTCAAAAAACTGCCACTTCGCATCTTGCGTCGCAAATAAAACTGCCAGGTGCGCATTTGTAGGCTAGCTAGTGATCGATCAGTAACTTGTAAACACTGAGCGAACAGAAATAAGTAACTGTTAATGCATCTCAATGATTCACAGATCATGTACAAATATGTAGC
Source organism: Triticum aestivum (assembly GCF_018294505.1). Taxonomy (NCBI): domain Eukaryota; kingdom Viridiplantae; phylum Streptophyta; class Magnoliopsida; order Poales; family Poaceae; genus Triticum; species Triticum aestivum. The sequence continues at coordinate 648,299,058 of NC_057807.1, read as the reverse complement.
TCCAAAAGCAAAGATCAGCCACTTCGGATCTTGTGTCGCAACTAAAACTAACTAGTACGATTCCCATACATAAGATCAACATGTTAATGCATCTCAATGATTCACAGATCATATACAAATAGGTAGCTCCAAAAGCAAAGATCTAGAAAAAACATCTGTTCTTCCTACTAACATGGATGCTTCTCTTGGCCAACATTCAGTACAGACTAAAATACAAATTTGTTTGTGAAGTCTACAATTCCTCTTGCAAACGTAAGTGGTTTCACCAACGGCTGGAACCATGAGAATGAACCACACATGATGGAGGAACATCCACTACAATATGATTTGGTCTTCTCTCGATCACACCGTGAGACTATTTTCGGAATACAAACTTTAACTTAGGGAAAATGATGCCCATTGTATAATCAAACCAAAGCAATGAAGCACCAACTGTTGGCCAGTAAATAGTACAGTACTACTTTTCTGCAGTCCATGAAGTGACTATCCAATCTTTGTGTCTATTTTCAAATGGCACTGCATGCAGTGACTATGCTATTCTCTTCTGCAGTTCAACCAAAATTGCGGACACTTTGTTTGTTTGCCAAATAGCAACGGCAGACATCTCTGTCTGCACAAATATAAAGCAGCTAGTAAACATATACCACACCATGTTTGCAGTGATGGAAGAGGTGAAATCGATACAACCGAAATTGAGCATCCAATCATTGAATCCTGTCCTGCACCTCCAATGTAGGTCCACCCTGCCAATAAATTCACATGCAAACCACTAGTATTACTATCTAATGACAGTACAAAAAGAGTAGCAAGATAGTAGCAAACCATGTACCTTCGTAATGAACAACTCATAGTGCCACCAATTGGATATAAAGGTTTGGAAAAAACATGCTCCTAATGTTGAACCAGTTGGACTTTTAGTGCAGCTCCACTAAAATCGAGCATCCCTGTTTGCATAGATATTGAAAGTGTGATTACTATAAAAGTGGCACTAGTTGAAGCATAGACTCACAAATATAAGCATTCCAATTTCTTAATGGGAAAAGGTAGCAATACTGTTTCTAACCACCTATTTGAAGGAATAAATAAAGCAACAACGGCTGATGTCAGGAAGGCATACATAGTTTTTTTCTAAAAAACCGAGCCATTCCTGACCTTTCCTCTTCTTTTAAGCAAATTTTGTGCAGTTCTACTAAAATAAAATGCCATCACCGCCTTGACAATTTAGTTACACTGTACAAAAGGAAATGACTTAACATTACATCATGATGTCGGGTATGTATTAGACAAGCATTAGAGACAAACATACATACCTCCTCCGATAACATAATGAACATTAATTTTAACAAAGGTGTGACTAGCTTTACTGGGATAATTTGAGTGAACTCTACACCCTCTGTTCCTTAATATAAGACGTTTTTGCGGTTCAATTTAAAGTACCCAAACGTCTAGTATTTAGAAAAACAGCTAGTAGTTTTCTTGAGCACATATTTGGGAAAGCTTGCCACACTTTATTTATGTCCATACGCTAATACAACACCATTCAAATACTACAAATATACACTAATCCAGTGGCTAGTGCCACAGTAGAGTTGTTAGTTTATTACAGGGTACAGTATAATGGTTTTACTGAACCGATTTCAATAAACTCTAGCACTGGAAGGTTTCTATAAGAATTAACAATACAAAATGTAAAGGTAACAAGTTTCAGCATTAGTATACTAGCTGTGCATGAGCATTAAACCAAATACAACAGTCTGAAGGTAACTAGCATTATTAACTAATGACAGTATAAAAAAATTGCAAACCATGTACCTCCAAGGTAAATATCATTTCGAACTCGGGGGGACCTTAAAAATTGCTATCCCAATCTTGATAATCGATCAAACATAAAAACTTGATCTTTCCTCTTGATAATCAAGAGAACAATCGGAGGAGGAGGTGCCCACTCTTGACCATTCCTCTTGTCTTCATAATTGTCTGTGCAGTTTAACCAAAATAAAATGACATCAGCGCCTTGGCATTTTGGTGACACTGTACAAAAAATTAACTTATCTCATGAAAGTGAGGTATGTAATCTATAAGCATTAACAATGCAAAAATTTGAAGGTTAGAAAATTGCTTGACTTGACTGCTGGCGTTATATTAACAGCAAAAAAAGTGGCAATAAGAGCATGGGAGGCCCATTCGGATAGTGGGCGCACCAGTACGATGTACCTCCACGGACGCAGAGTGGTGAGGGAGGTATGGTTGCCCAGAGCAACAAATATCCAGGCAGCATAATAGCATATGTGGATTACGTCCCATTTTTGTTCTCTTTTGCCACGTTTTTCCTATGTGAGGACAACAAACCGATCGACCTGGTCATTCTCTATTGCGTTGTCATGCCTTTCTACCCTTCTTCAACCAAGAGACACAAGACTCGTTCCTTAGCTACTGATTTTCCCCTTTTCAACCTAGATGCGGGTTCGATGCCTACTCTCTTGCACAGTACAGTCTCCCTTCCTTTCCTTATTCAACCCAGACATGCATTAGTCTGCATGAAGTAGGGTTTCCTTTAATAGTGCAAATTATGGTTTTCGTCTGCGTGGCCAGCAGAGCAGAGGATAGCAAATTGGGAAGATGGTGGAGTGGAAAAAGATCCACATGCAACGACGTGCCAGATGGGGCAATAGAACAAGGGTATGATTCGAAAAGAGGTAGCATACTTGAGGGTCGGCGGGAAGTGGCTTCGCTCTGGTTGTCGTCCTCCGCACACACTACGGCAGCGATCCCGCGCGGGCGCTAGGTCTGAGAGGATGGCCTCGTCGTCAGTGCGTGACCTCGCTCGCCGATGACGAGTGCATCAACACTGCACGTCCTTTTCTTCACCGACGGATCTGTGACCACCGGTGAGGAGGGAGAGAGGGGCCGTCTTTTTTAGATCTGGAGAGAGGGTGGTAGTGTGAGAAGCAAGTGGGCAGCCCTTGGCAAGAAAGCGCCGAAGCTCCAGCCTATATATCTTCTTTATACTACTAGTACTGGAGGTGGAGTAGTGGTAGAGTAGTTTATATTTTCTCTGCATATAGTACCAATTAGTCATGCGTCAAAACTGAATGGCGCGCCATTAAAAAAATAAAGGCCGACAACTAATGCGGCACCTCGGGCCAACGCGGCCAAAGCGCATTTTGCACGAGAAATTACACACCATGTCTCGTTGACATGTGGTCCCGTTCCACATATCAGTGAGACGACCGCGAGTAGTAGGAGTATTTCCGAACCGACGTGTAGGTCGGGGCGCCCCTTCGTGAACCATGGCAAACTGGCAACCATCCATCGACTCTTCGTCTTTCCCTCTTGATTTGGAACTGCTGTCACACGCTCTTCCTCTCCCTCCTCCATTTTCCTTCAGCCCTTCACCCTTTCTTCTGCCATTGTTCGACCGTCTTCTCCATGGAGGGAACAGGATGGAAACGACCCCGTTATTCTTGCCCCGATCTGAAAGATGATGTGGTGGAGGAACTCATTGATCGATGCGATGTCATCACCTCAGCTAGCATGGCAGGTTCATTCAAGCCCATTCTCGACTCAACTAATAACATCATTACAAGGAACCCAAGAGTCAAGGAGCAGTTTGATCTCCCCTACCTTCTTTGCCGTGACCCTGATGACTGGCGCCGTCACGATGGAGGCCTCGCCCTGTGCAAGTTGATGCCACTTGATAATGATACGTATGATGTTAAGATGCCATCGCTTGAGGGAAAGGCTTGGGCAGGCGCAAATGGAGATAGGGTTGTTTACATTGGGTCCAACTGCGAGTGGGAACTTGTGAATGTGTACACTCGTGACCGGGTTCCACTTCCAAAAATCGCAGCAGACTGCCTAGAGGTTGAGCACACCGGTATTGTACACACGTTCAAATACAATCATGGTGACTGTCTTCTACGGAAGATAGCAATTTCTCGAGTCCCCAACCGCTCTTGGAATTACAACAACTATGAAGTTGTTGCTATCTTAGACAAGCTTGTTGCCGTCGTCAGTGGTTTGATTGGATGGATATTGCTCAAAAATCAGTTTCTGTACACGGATGAGTACTGTGATGCAATTCAATACGAGGGCCTTGTGTTTGCTGCCACCACTCGTGGCACTGTTTTTGCATGGCATCCTCGTTGTTTCGGTACGTTTGTCTTCCACCATAATTATAATTGTTTCATCCACATGCATGCGGGTTAGCAAGGCTGGTCATAGTGGGGAGTAACTTAGACTAGTAACATGCATATGTTACTAGTTTATGTTACTACCTCTATAGTGCATAGTATCTTAGATTAGTATCATAGGTGGTCTCATTTATTGCCATGCATGACACATAGTAGCATCACATTTATTATGTTATGGTATCTACCTATGTTACTATAACCATCTCTCTCTTCCTTAATTGCCTGCCACATAAGCATGTTTGCGAGTCCCAAGTGCATGATACTACTTATGTTACCCCCACTATGGTCAGCCTTACTAATTAACCTTCTTCTTATGTTTCCAAGGTCCTGTGAACATTCCACCACCTATACTTGAAGATTTTTATAACCAAGGGGGAGATGATGATGGTGATGATCACGAGCATGAGGACGAGCAGCGCCCATATACTATTTGGCGCCTGGCAACTAATTCCGATGGATCACCTCTTCTCATGTGTATACAGCCCACTGATGATGTTACTGCTAAGGAAGCAGGTGTAGTCTCCCATGGTCGCTGTCGGTGTCCAAACCGGTGGATCTCGGGTAGGGGATCCCGAACTGTGCGTCTAGGCGGATGGTAATAGGAGACAAGGGACACGATGTTTTTACCCAGGTTCGGGCCCTCTCGATGGAGGTAAAACCCTACTCTTGCTTGATTAATATTGATGATATGGGTAGTACAAGAGTAGATCTACCACGAGATCAAAGAGGCTAAACCCTAGAAGCTAGCCTATGGTATGATTGTTGTTCGTCCTACGGACTAAAACCCTCCGGTTTATATAGACACCGGAGAGGGTTAGGGTTACACAGAGTCAGTTACAATGGTAGGATATCTACATATCCGTATCGCCAAGCTTGCCTTCCACGCCAAGGAAAGTCCCATCCGAACACGGGACGAAGTCTTCAATCTTGTATCTTCATAGTCCAGGAGTCCAGCCAACGGTGATAGTTCGGCTATCCGGACACCCCCTAATCCAGGACTCCCTCAGTAGCCCCTGAACCAGGCTTCAATGGCGATGAGTCCGGCGCGCATATTGTCTTCGGCATTGCAAGGCGGGTTCCTCCTCCGAATACTTCATAGAAGATTTTGAACACAAGGATAGTGTCCGGCTCTGCAAAATAAGTTCCACATACCACCGTAGAAAGAATAATCTTTACAAAAGTTTGATCTGCTGACGTATTCTGCGGTGTGATGTCACCCCACGGCCAAGCCTTTATTGGAATCGTTTTTACTGTCCCACCTCAGCGTGTTTCGCGAGGCGGTTTCTTCGGCACGTCTTATCAAAGCAGAGATCGTGTCCCCTTATTCCGGGATTCTCATCAATACGGGCATGGGTAACCCAACCGCGCCATTGATTACGGCGCTTGGGAGATAACCGAGTTTTACCAGGCTGGTGGGGGGCGCATAGCTTCGTCCGTCCATATAAGGGGATGAGGATCCACCTTTTCACCTACACCTTCTTCCTCCTTTGCTCATCCATTTCCGCGCACTCGAGCTCCAGCGCCCAAGTCCGCACATCCCTCCTCAACCTTCTCCAGCCATGTCCGGAGCGGGAGGCAAGTGGATGGTATCCTCCGTAACGGAGGAACAAGTCAAAAAGCTGCGGAAGGCCGGATACTTGTCCAGCGACATCGCGCATCGGCTCCCCGACAAGGGGCAGCTCCTTCCCACCCCCAGGCCCCATGAGAGGGTGGTGTTCCTCACCCACTTCCTCCACGGACTAGGTTTTCCACTTCACCCATTTGTCCGGGGGCTCATGTTCTACTATGGCCTAGATTTCCACAATCTGGCCCCGAACTTCATCCTCACCATCTCGGCGCTCATCGTCATGTGCGAGGCCTTCCTCTGCATCAAGCCCCACTTCGGCTTATGGCTGAAGACTTTTGATGTCAAGCCGAAGGTAGTGGGCGGCCGCCAAGCGGAGTGCGGAGGCGCCATGGTGGGCCGGATGGCCAACGTCCTATGGCTCGAGGGCTCCTTCGTGGAGACAATAAAGGGGTGGAAATCGGGGTGGTTCTACATCACCGAGCCGCGCGACTGCAAATGGGCGGCGGCCCCCGAATTCCGATCTGGTTTCCCCACACGGCTCACCTCCTGGAAAGAGACGGGCCTAACATGGGAGATTCGGAAGAGCTGACCAGACTTCAAACCCGCGTCCAAAATCTGGTGAACAAGAATCTCAAGCTTGTCAACGTAGTCCAGGTCATGCTCATCCGCCGGATCCTCCCATGCCAACAATGGGCCTTCAAATTGTGGGAGTTTGATCTGGCACAACACCAAACCTTGCGCAAGCTCTTCGACACTATGTACGAAGATGCCTGGAAGGTGCTGTTTAAGGACGCCGAGGCCCCCGCATCCGCTACCGAAGATCGCGGATTCAGCTCGCGGCGTCAGGCCAGCGAGGTAAGCTATTCTACCCTTTACGGGACTCTTGTTTTTCATAGTCTGACTCTATGTGGGATCTAAACTCCCTTACCTTTGACAGGACTGGCTGAAGATGTCCGGGCAGTTAACTATCCGGCTCCTTTGCCAGAAGACCCAGCGGACGCCCGCTTGACGGGGCTGCTGGTTCCGGCACCTCACGTGGTGCCGGAGAAGAAGGCCAAGAAGAAGGCCACGGGAACTCGAACGAGTGCCCGGCGCCAGGTGTTGTCGGACTCATCATCCGACGATTCCGAGGCGGACTCCTCCCGTGAAGACGAGGAGGAGGAAAAAGAGGCCTCTCCCCCTGCGGGGGGAGAGAAGAAAAGGAAGGCCGCCCCAACTGGGGGGAGGGTCCAAGAAAGGAAGGACCCTTCCTCCAGACTTTTCCACCAACGCCGATGACGGCGAAGAGGAGTGGCCCTCGAGGGCCAAGCCCCTGGCGAGATCGTAAGTGTCCGGATTCCAGAATAACTCATGATTTTTCATTTGTCGCATAGTGTCTTCTAACACCGAATACAACCATGTAGCCCGCCCAAGGACGAGCTCCCCGCTTCATCGAGCGGCTCCCTGGATTCGTTGGATGTGAATAGCACTTCACTTCCGACCGCCTCCTCCCCTCGTGATGCAGACGACGCCACGGTGGAGTCCCAAAAGGGGCCCAACCAGGAGGAGGTGGTCCTGGAGGCGCCGCAAGGCGACCTCCCGGACTCCGGGCGCAAAGGGGGCAAAACCCCAGAGGGCTCTAAGTCCGGCCCTATGCCGAACTCCGTACCGAAACATACAATGGTTCCGAAGTACGTCCGACAGGCGGCCCCTTCGTAAGAAGGGCAAGACTGTGACGCCGGTGGCCTCCGTCCAACCGGAGGCACTGGATAGCTTGCTGGAGGCGCTTAACGACGCCTCCATCAACGAGGAGCACCGCATTATCATGAGTGCGGTGATCCAGAAAGTTCAGTCCACCAAGAGCGGGCTGACTGAAGCCTGTACCAGCCTTCTAACAGGCTTTGAGGTAAGTTTTTAAGATATGTAAGAATATTACCGCATAGACAGTAGCCCCTGATGCTTAGTTCGGTGTTCGGAAAGAAAAGCCGAGCTGAGGATCTAAAAAGATATACGCAGGAGTCTAACATAAATATGTCAATATGGGAAGGCAGGCTGCGCTGCTGACCTCTGCCGCCCTGACTGTGGAGGTCAATGCATTGAAGGAGAGCCTCGAGCGGTCCGAGAACGAGCTCGGCCTTGCCAAGAAGCAGCTCGAGGACAAGGAAGGTAAGTAATACCTTATTAAAGTAATACCTTATAGAAAGGATTTGGTTGCAAAAAATGAAAGGAATAACGTGAGTATTGCAGGGGCCACGAACAAGGTGGCGACCCTGAAGGAAGCGGTGTCCAAGGTCGAAAACAGTGCGGCCACGGAGCGCACCGAGCGAGAGAAGCAGGAGGCGCGGGTGGCGGAGGTGCGGCAAGAGCTCCAGGCTCTTGTGGAAAAACACGAGAGTTTGGAGCGTGACTCGAAGACTTGAGAGTCCGAGCTCGCCTTGGCTCTTGAGAGTGCCAAAGCCGCTAAGGCCGAAGCCCAGAAGGCCCTCCAGGAGATTGAGGCGATAAAAAAGATAGCGGTGGGTAAGGCATTCTATATGCAAAGCAAGCATGTAAAAGTGAATTATCTGTTACTTACCCGAATCCAGAGCTCTCCAGGAGCATTCGCAGATCTGCCCCGTAGTATGTCCGATGCTGCCGCGTTCTACCGAGCCGAGGAGGGGAGCTCAACGGAAAAGGTGTTCTGGTCTCAATATGCTGAGGCCGGACATCTGGTGCCCCTGAGCGACCAGCTGAAGCAGCTGGTCGAGCTCCACAAGGTGGCCGAACAGGCCATGAAGGGCCTCATAGTTCTGCTGTGGCCTAAAGAAGCCATGCCTGGGAGCTACTTCGGTCTGGTGCGGCGGCTGGTGGACGCCTGTCCATGGATTGAAGTCATCAAGCGCTCCATCTGCATTGAAGGTGCCCGTCGAGCCCTTGCCCGTGCTAAAGTGCACTGGGGCAAGATGGACACCGAGAAGCTTGTGACGGACGCGCCACCGCCGGGCAAGGAGTATCGCAAGCCCAAGATGTACTATGAGGGCGTCCTGAAGGGTGCCCGCCTTATAGCGGGTGAATGCTCCAAAGATGTAATTTTTGAGTAGACTCGCATTTGTTATCCTGTACGCTGAAAACTTTGTTCATATGCGCTAATCAACGCTTGTTAATTTAAAATATTACCTTCTGTGCGGCCGTTTATCAAATTTGAGAGATGGCAAGTCATTGGCTTCAGCCCCCATGCCACGAGTGCTGGGGTGTTCGGGATAAAATTGAGCGCTCTTGTTCCCATTCTTGGGTCCTTCGAGGGAGGCGTTCAACACGATGAACGAGGCAACCAGAGTATATTGCTTGAACACTCTCACTTAGCCATAGAATTCTATAATTTTAAATTTCGGCGAAGCCCCTGGTATTCGGAAGACCGAGTTCGGGGCGCTATCCACGCCTTGGCCGGACAATGCCGACTCCTCGCTCTAAGCGGCATGAGTCTTTAGGGACCCAAAAAACCTCTCGAACAGCGACCGGCTCTTGCCCTATCATGACGGTCAGTCTTAGCTTTCTGCACTGAGCTGCTCAACCCAGCTCAACCGGGGCACAATCGCAGTGGTTCTCCCAGCGCTACCTTAGCCGATATAATGGAATGTAAGGTACCAAAACATGGGAGCCGGGCAAACCCAACTATTGACCCAAGAAATGATTCGGAGCCGATGCATATAATGCTATAAGTTCGGGGTGCCGCACTTGTGAAAGTGTTCGGACTTATCACACCATGTTTTGGGGTACTTAGGCCCCTGGTGTATTGACCGTACCAAGTTGTATGGGTGCAACATGTCATAGATGAACATTTATGGAAAAAAAGGAATGCAATAATAAGCAGAAGCTATGTATTGTTTATTCAAAAGATACTACAATGAAAGCAGAACAATACAAATAGTGCGATAAGCAAGGGATGGGACTATTTAACATGTCCCCCTCCAGGGGTAGGCTGCGGGATGGTATGTAAAACAGGTATACTGCTCGTAATAGAGACCACCTGGACACTTGACGTAGCTTTTCTGCTTCCCTGGCTGTTGCATCCTGAGTTCGGCGATTCCACTGCCAGACAGGGCTTCTGGAAAATGGAGTCCTGAGAATAAGAAAAAAAAGAATGACACAATTGGGAGCCCCTGGTGCGGTTGAGCCGCACTCTGGGCATGCCGTGGTTGTGCCCCCCTCCCCCTATGCCCATGGTATCTCCAGAGCGTAGTTATGTACGCGTGGTACTGGTCTCGCGATTTCGCGAGGGCTGGGGTTGGGGCCGCATTGCTACGCGTGCTCGGAACGTGCCAGGCGGTCTTGTTGTAGGTTACTCCGGGCGCGCTTGATGGTGTCCGGACGTTTAGTAGTCGGACTCAAGAATTGCCTTAAGAGGTTGCTTTGTACTTACGCCATGAGGGCCGCCGTATGCTCCTCCGTTCGGAGAGAGCGTTCGGTGTTTCCATTGACCGTGATTACTCTTGGAGGGCCTGGCATCTTGAGCTTGAGATATGCATAGTGCGGCACCACATTGAACTTTGCAAATGCGGTTCGTCCGAGCAGTGCGTGATAGCCGCTGCAGAACGGGACTATGTCGAAGATTAATTCCTCGCTTCAGAAGTTATCCGGGGATCCGAAGACCACTTCGAGTGTAACTGAGCCTGTACAGTTGGCCTCTACACCTGGTATGACGCCTTTAAAGGTCGTTTTTGTGGGTTTAATCCTTGAGGGGTCTATGCCCATTTTGCACACTGTATCCTGGTAAAGCAGGTTCAGGCTGCTGCCGCCGTCCATCAGGACTCTAGTGAGGTGAAATCCGTCAATGATTGGGTCAAGAACCAATGCGGCGAATCCGCCGTGGCGGATGCTAGTGGGGTGGTCCCTTCGATCAAAAGTGATCAGGCAGGAGGACCACAGGTTGAACTTTGGGGCGACTGGCTCCATCGCGTATACGTCCCTTAGTGCATGCTTCCGCTCCCTTTTGGGTATGTGGGTTGCGTATATCATGTTCACCGTCCGCACTTGTGGGGGAAAGCCCTTCTGTCCTCTATTGTTCGGCGGCCGGGGCTCCTCCTCGTCATTCCTATGCAGCCCCTTGTCGTTGTTTTCGGCATTTAACTTGCCTGCCTGCTTGAACACCCAACAATCCCTGTAGGTGTGGTTGGCTGGTTTTTCGGGGGTGCCATGTATCTGGCACGAGCGATCGAGTATTCTGTCCAAATTGGACGGGCCCTGAGTATTTCTTTTGAACGACTTTTTCCGCTGACCGGGTTTAGAGCCTCTGAATCCGGCATTGACTGTCGTATCTTCAGCATTATCGCCATTAATGCGGCGCTTGTGCTTGTTGCGACGTGACCTGCCATTGTTGTCCATGGTATCCGAACTACCAAGGTTTTTGGTCAGATTGTTACTGCGAGCTAGCCAGCTGTCCTCTCCCGCGCAGAAGCGGGTCATGAGTGATGTGAGGGCTGCCATGGATTTCGGATTTTCCTATCCTAGGTGTCGGGCAAGCCACTCGTCGCGGATGTTATGTTTGAAGGCTGCAAGGGCCTCTGCATCCGGACAGTCAACGATTTGATTTTTCTTGGTTAAGAACCGTGTCCAGAATTGTCTGGCCGATTCATCTGGCTGCTGAATTATGTGGCTTAGGTCATCAGCATCTGGTGGTCGCACATATGTGCCCTAGAAGTTATCAAGGAATGCGGCTTCCAGGTCTTACCAACAACCAATTGATTCTTCTGGCAAGCTGTTGACCCAATGCCGAGCTGGTCCTTTAAGCTTGAGTGGGAGGTATTTGATGGTGTGTGGATCATCACCGCGGGCCATGTGGATGTGAAGGAGATAGTCCTCGATCCAAACCCCAGGATCTGTTGTGCCGTCGTATGATTCAATGTTTATGGGTTTGAAACCCTCGGGGATTTGATGATCCATTACTTTGTCTGTGAAGCATAGTGGGTGTGCGGCGCCTCTGTATTGGGCTATATCAGGACGCAGCTCAAATGAGCTTTGTCTACTGTGTTCGGCCCGGCCGGAATTGTTGTATCCGGCGTGACAGTTGTCGTCGCGTGTCGTGTGGCGCCCACGCGATCTGTAGATCGATCTTATTTGCCTTGCCTTGTCCTCCAATATGTCTTGCAAGTCTGGCGCATTTCCCCGTGGCTTTGTACTTTTCGAGCGACGTCGGGGTGCGGCTTTAGTGGAGGGCCTAGAGGCCTCTCTGTCGCGGCCACGAGGTGACCGGTCGGCCGCGTCATGCGCTAGTGATGTAGGTTTGGTTGCTTCCTCCTCTAATTGGGGTAGCAGCCTGCGTTTTGGGTAGCTCTTGGAGGGGCGATCGAGTTTGTACTCTTCGGCTGCAAGGACTTCGGTCCATCTGTCAGCTAGCAGGTCTTGGTCAGCTCTAAGTTGCTGCTGCTTTTTCTTAAGGCTGCTTGCTGTGGCCACAAGCCTGCGCTTGAAACGCTCTTGTTCGACGGGATCCTCGGGCACGACAAAATTCGTCGTCGTCGAGGCTTGCTTCATCTTCGGAGGGAGGCATATAATTATCGTCCTCTACCTCTCTATCTGCCGCTCTATCATGAGGGTTGGCTTCTCCCTCCTCCTGTGTTGAATCCTGCTGGAGGGGATTGTCTTCGGCACTGTCCGGGGTGTTATTATCTCCTGTGCCGAAATCACTGTTTTTGCTGTGGCGGGATTTAGAGCGGCGCCGCCGACGCCGACGCTTGGGCTATTTCTTGGAGGTGTCATCCTCCGCTGTTCCATTGCCATTCCCATCTTTTGGGATGTCCACCATGTATATGTCGTATGGCGAGGTGGCCTTCCAGTGCCCTGTAGGCGCTGGTTCTTGGTTGTCTCCTGCATCATCGTCCATACCGTCGATGTCTTCGGAGTCGAAGTCGAGTGAGGGAGTCCTGGATTGGGGGGTGTCCGGATAGCCGAACTATCACCGTTGGCCGGACTCCTGGACTATGAAGATACAAGATTGAAGACTTCGTCCCGTGTCCGGATGGGACTTTCCTTGGCGTGGAAGGCAAGCTTGGCGATACGGATATGTAGATCTCCTACCATTGTAACCGACTTTGTGTAACCCTAACCCTCTCTGGTGTCTATATAAACCGGAGGGTTTTAGTCCGTAGGACGAACAACAATCATACCATAGGCTAGCTTCTAGGGTTTAGCCTCTTTGATCTCGTGGTAGATCTACTCTTGTACTACCCATATCATCAATATTAATCAAGCAGGAGTAGGGTTTTACCTCCATCGAGAGGGCCCAAACCTGGGTAAAAACATCGTGTCCCTTGTCTCCTATTACCATCCGCCTAGACGCACAGTTCGGGACCCCATACCCGAGATCCGCCAGTTTTGACACCGACATTGGTGCTTTCATTGAGAGTTCCTCTGTGTCGTCACCTTTAGGCCCGATGGCTCCTTCGATCATCAACAACGACGCGGTCCAGGGTGAGACTTTTCTCCCCGGACAGATCTTCGTATTCGGCGGCTTTGCACTGCGGGCCAATTCACTTGGCCATCTGGAGCAGATCGAAAGCTATGCCCGTGGCCATCAGGTCAGATTTGGGAGTTTGAACTACACGGCTGACATCTGCGGAGACTTGATCTTCGACGGATTCGAGCCACAGCCAAGCGCGCCGCATTGTCTCGATGGGTATGATCTAGCTCCGCCGTCGAACAGTGCCCTGGAAGCCGCACCAGCATCCGCTCCGACCCTTAGCTCGGAGCCGACTTCGCCAATCGAGGACGAGTGGCTGGACACCGCCTCGGGGGCTACGATCTCTACAGCGATTGAGCCGAACACCATCCCTGTCCTTTGCAAGGCCCGTGACTCCGAGGCGCCGGACTCCTCTCCGGACTCCGAACCTCCCGCGCCCCTGCCGATCAAATCCGATTGGGTGCCGGTTATGGAGTTCACTGCCGCGGACATCTTTCAGCACTAGCCCCTTGGCGACATCCTGAATTCACTAAAGCCTCTCTCTTTATCAGGAGAGCCCTGGCCGGACTATGGTCAGGAAGGTTGGGATGCGGACGACGAAGAAATTCAACACCCACCCACCACCCACTTCATAGCCACTGTCGAAAGTTTAAACGATGTGCTCAACTTCGACTCCAAAGACATCGACGGTATGGACGATGATGTAGGAGATAACCACGAAGCAGCACCTATAGGGTACTGGACAGCCACCCCATCTCACGATGTATACATGGTGGATACACCTAAAGGAAGTGATGACGAGGAACAACGGGACGCCACGAAGGATAAATCCCTCGAAAAGCAGTCAAGACGGCGACGAAAGCGCCGCACAAAGTCCCGCCTCGACAAAGACGGTGGCCATACAGACCCAGCCATAGAGCAGGCCGAACCGGTGGACGACGAACATGCCATTGAACAACCGTCCAAACATGACAACTTGGATAAACAATCCGTCCCCAGCGAAGATAACAGTCCGGAGGATCTCACACCGGACAATTTGTTGGAGCAGAAGAACCTCCACAAAAGGCTCGTCGCCACTGTGCGTAGCCTGAAAAAGCAGAAGCGGAAGCTCAAAACAGCGGAAGATGCACTCAGAATCATATGGAGCAAAGTACTCAACACTGCAGACAAATACGGCGACAGTCGCCAAACAAAGAGCTACCCAAAGCGCAAACTACTTCCCGAATTCGATGAGGAGGCCTTAGAGCCCCCGCAATCAAAGAACAAAGAGGTCGCCCGGTCGAATGGACGACCACATGACAAGCATAGGGTGGCAAGCGGCGCCGCACACAAGCCGGCACGCGATCCGCATAAGGATTCGCATCAAAAGGATGGCCCAGTTAGGTCCATCTACGGGCCAAGAAAGCAAGCTCTTCTAAGCAATGCAACACGCCAAATATCCGGACATCACGGCACACCCAAATATAGGGGAGCCGCACACCCCCTATGTTTCACCGATGAGGTGCTGGATCATGAATTCCCAGTGGGATTTAAACCCGTAAACATAGAGGCATACGACAGAACAACAGACCCGGGAGTCTGGATTGAGGATTACATCCTCCACATACACATGGATAGAAGAGATGATCTCCACGCCATAAAATACTTACCCCTCAAGCTCAAAGGGCCAGCACGGCACTGGCTTAAAAGCCTCCCTGAAAATACCATTGGAAGTTGGGAAGAGCTCGAGGATGCTTTTCGGGCAAATTTTCAAGGGACTTATGTCCGCCCTCCGGATGCAGACGATTTAAGTCGCATAACTCAACAACCCGGAGAGTCAGCCCACAAATTCTGGAACAAGTTCCTCACCAAAAAGAACCAAATAGTCGATTGTCCGGACGCCGAAGCCTTAGCAGCTTTCAAACACAACGTCCGAGATGAATGGCTCGCCAGGCACCTTGGCCAGGAAAAGCCAAGAACAATGGCTGCTAACAAGCCTCATGACCCGCTTTTGCGCGGGAGAGGATAGTTGGCTGGCAAGATGTAGTACCAACGACCTAAGTACATCCGAAGTCAGAGAGGAAACCACGACGCAGCAAGGACCAGCGCCGGACAAGGGGAAACAGCCCGAAGAGCACGGCAGTCAACGCCGGATTCAAAAGCTCTCGGCAGAATCATAAAAAACTGCCCCTCAAGGATAACAGCCACGAGCTACCCAACTTAAACAAAATCTTGGACAAAATATGCCAAATCCACAGTACCCCCGGGAAGCCTGCAAACCATACGCATAGAGATTGTTGGGTCTTCAAGCAGTCCGACAAACTCAATGCCGAACACAAGGGGATCGACACACCAAGCGAGGACGATGACGAACCCCACAAGAAGAGCACCGGGAAACAAAAGAATTTCCCACAAGAAGTCAAATAGTAAACTCACTTCAAGTGACAAAAGGGAAAATCAGAGCGGCACCCATAGAAATACACGCCGCACGGCCTATCCCAGCGGAGTCCCGACATTGGGTGTCAAAACCAATCACCTTTGATCATCAGGATTACTCCGGACATATCCGGAACGCAGGATGGACTGCCCTGATATTAGATCCTATAATCGACGGACTCCAATTCAGAGAAGTCCTAATGGACGGCGGTAGTGATCTAAACCTGCTATATCAGGACACAATCCGCAAAATGGGGATAGACCCAACCAAAATTCGCCATAGCAACACCTCCTTCAAGGGGGTCATGCCAGGCCTATATGCCCATTGTATGGGCTCCCTACGGCTAGAAGTTGTGTTCGGCTCATCCGACAACTTCTGCCGCGAAAAGTTAACCTTCTATACCGCCCCATTCAAAAGTAGCTATCAAGCACTATTGGGACGTGAAGCTTTCGCCCGCTTTAACGCAGTACTGCATTATGCATCTCTTACACTTAAAATGCCCGGTCCACGCGGCATCATCTCATTAAAGGGAAGTATCAAGTGTTACTCGAGCACGGAAGAACGTGAGACTGCCTGGACAGTCACACTATAATCCGGCTCCGCTAAACCAAGCACCTGAACAGGTCATTCGGACCCCGGACACGGCTAGACGAGTCCGGCGTAAACATATAAAGGCCTACTAGCCGCACACCCCTGTACAAGGGGCTGTATGCATGTACAACAAGAGACAATAAAGCTCAATTTTATTCGCTTTTCGAATCATACTCCGTTTTTTAATATAAAGTACATTTTTTCGCACGATCTTTCTTCAACTAAGTTCTTCTCTTTTACAGATGAACACCGTGCTACACCCGTCCAGGATACGGCACAACGGAGACACAGGCGCAGATGTGCAGTAGGGACCCATTGCAAGGATTCTTTTCAGATTAAGACCATGCGTAAACCTTTTTTACTGTCTCTTGTTGATACACATCCCCCGATTTCTTGCTATAACCGAGGAGGAGGATGGCGTTTTGGCATCGGCCGCGTCAAAATTTTTTGCGTGTACCTCGACACCAGGGGCTTAGGGCATTGTTCGGGAGTGTTCGGCGTCTCGAGTTAGGCCTTATATGCACCAGCTCCGAATCATGTCTTTGGTCAAATGTTGGGTTTGCCCGGCTCCTATGTTTTGCTGCCTTACATTCCGTTCTATCGGCTAACGCGGCACCAGGAGAACTACTACGATTGTGCCCCGGTTCGGCCTGGTGAGCACCTTAGTAGAGAAAGCCGAAAACTGACTATCATGATATAGCGTGAGACTGGTCAACCACTCGATGACCCACCGTAATGTTTAGAATTCCTCTGCATTAACAAAGGACTGTTTCCCGGTCAGACACATACGCGCCCCGAATTCGGGAGAGCGCGGTGCCCCTAGGGGCTATATAGTAGCCCCACCATCGAACTCCTATGGCTAAGTGAAAGTGATAAAGCATTATAGTCCGGTTTCCTAGTTTGCTACGCTATCACCTCCTTTACAGGACCAAGACGTTGGATTAAGTGTGAAAATGCGCCTTTTTTGCAAACACTCCCACACTATGTGTGTGGGGGCTGAAGCCGAAGACTGCCATCTTTCAGGTTATATACACATATACATTAACGGCCGCACAGGAGGTAGTTTAATACTTGAACGCACAAGTATAAAAGCCCTTATATTATATTGAAACATTGTTTCACAAATCATACATGTCATTAGAACATAATATCCTTCGAGCACTGCGTCTCTATTAAACGAGCGCCCTGCAGGACTTCCTCAAAATAGTGCTCGGCAGGTACTCGGCTTCTGTCCGAATCCTGGGATGCAACGTCGATGGCCTTCATCTCCGCCCAGTATGTCTTGACACGGGGAAGAGCCATCCACGCACCCTCTATGCATGCTGACCGCTTCATTGCACCAATATGCGGCATCGCACCAAGGAACTGCTGCACCAAGCCAAAATAACTCTTCGGCTCGGGCCTGTTCGGCCACAAATGAGTCACGACATCCTTCATGGCAAGTCCGGACAATCTATTCAGCTCAGCCCATTCGGCCAAACGATCGGTCAATGGAAGCGGATGCTCCGGACTATGGAACTGCGACCAAAAAAGCTCTTCCATTCTGTGATCCTTTTGGTCTCGGAAGTGTTCGGCCGCGTCTGTGGCACTCGCCGCCAAGTTCAGATAAGCATCCTCCGCACCCCACAACTGGCCCAACTGAGCATACTTGGGATCCGTGAATTTCCTCCACAGCAGAAAAGGCTTTCCAGCCGCAATATCTTCGGCCTGACGCAGCTCCTCTTTCATAGCTCTCATCACAGAGCGAGCATCCTTGGCCTAAGTAGCGGCCTTTTTCAGGTCCTCTTGTTCCGCTCGACCTTCTTTTTCAAGAAGCTCGCAACGGTCGGTAGTATTCTTCAACTTTACGGCCATCTCGGCCATTTCTTTCTTGCTTCGGCAGTGAGCAGACTGTTCGGCTCTCACCTCTTCGGCCTCTTTTAAGGCAGCTGCATCACTTTTTCGGGCTTGCTCCTTGGCTCGGGTGAGTTCCGCCCGAAGGTTCTCCATGGCAGCGGCACCATCTGCGTCAAGCATACATGTTGTAAGGCACAGACATTAAGCTACCTTACCAGGTGTCGGCGGAGAAGCTGCATACCTTGTGACTCATCAAGCCGCTTGACAAGCGCGATGTCAGAATCCGTCACGTCAAGTTACCGCTTTAGTTCGGCAAATTCATCAGTCCGGCTTGCCACCGGACGCTTCGCCACCTACATAGAAAGAGCGCATATTATACCTAGGATTATGATCCTCGGCGCGCTGTCATTTTTGACAACACACCGAGTCTCAGGGGCTACTATCTATACAGGGCGCATTCTATATGCAAAACTGTCAGAAGGTACATCATTTTGCGTACCTCAAAACTCGTCAGTAAACTTATGAAGGCGTCATGCAATCCGCTTTCTGCGGATGAAATCCTTTCAATCACCGTACCCATTAGCGCACGGTGATCTTCCGAGATAGATGCTCGCCCGAGCAGATCTTTTAGCTCCTCCGACCATACACCAGTCGATGCCGGACTCGTCCGATGGCCTTTTTCGAAGGCCAGACGCGGAGGGCTTTGAGGGGACATACGACTGCCTTTGGGCCCCGCCGGATTCGGAGGAAACGCTCCACGACGACACCTCAGGGTCGTCCGCCTCGCATGACGGTACGGCAGGCGGAGGCGTTTCACTCTCCATCATCTCCGGATCAAGATCCCCTGAAGACGAGCTCTGTTGAGAAGGGCTGAGATCCGAACTACAAGGAAATTTTTTGGTTATCTTCAGAAATAAAACAGGGATGTCTCTCATTTTAAGAAAACGCCCCTCTTTACTTACAGCTCGCTGGAGGGCTGATCTCCTTGGGGAAATAGTGCGGCCGGGGCATCTCCCGGCGTAGGACCCTCTAGCGAGGATTTCTTCCCCCGCTTCGAGGCCTTGGTCTCCAGATCTTCAGAAGCGGTCCTCTTCTCCCCTTGGAGGGAGGGATTCTCGATCCCTCCTTTCTTGATAAACTCCTTCACGAAGGCAGTAGCTCCCTTGTTCTCCCCTTCGCCTTCTTCAAAAGGCGCAGCCTCTAGCATCCTGGTTAACACAGGATCCGGCGTGGTCTCAGGGAGGGGGGGCGGACACCGGATCAGTTTTGCTTTCGCTATCCACTCCTGTTCAAGGGACAACTCTTTTAAAGGCAAGTTTATGATAGATATACAGATAGCATGTCCGGGTACAGGACTACTTACTTGAGTATCCGGGCGATTGCAGCTCAGACCTGCGTCCTCGGTCAAGTCCGGACACATTGCTTGTGATCCGAAGAACAGTTGGTACATATCCACGGGCGTTACACCCATAAAATGTTGGACAGCTCGTGGTCCCTCCCGATTGAACTCCCACAGGCGGAGGAGGCGACGTTTGTAGGAAAGGGTGCGACGAATCAGCATGACCTGCGCTACTACGACCAGATCTCTCTCTCTCTCTCTAGGAGGTCTCGAATACGGCCCTGCAACAAGGGCGCGTCCTTGGACGGCCCCCAGTCGAGCCCTTTATTGACCCATGAGGCCAGCCGCGGCGGAGGACCCGAGCGAAAGGCAGGTGGTGCCACCCATTTGGTGCCACTGGGAGCTGTGATATAAAACCACTCTTGTTGCCACAGACTGAGCTCCTCTTGAAAAGAGCCCTCGGGCCATGGAGCGTCAACATTCTTGCTTATAACAGCCCCTGCGCACTCTGCCTGCTGCCCCTTGATCATCTTCGGTTCCACTTTGAAGGTTTTGAGCCACAACCCAAAGTGAGGGGTAATGCGGAGGCAGGCTTCACATACGACAATGAACAATGAGATGTGGAGGATGGACTCCGGATCCAAGTCATGAAATTCCAGCCCATAATAAAACATGAGCCCCCTCACAAAGGGGTCCGTGGGGAAGCCTAACCCCCGAAGGAAGTGAGGCACGAACACCACGCTCTCACCAGGCTTGGGAGTGGAAATAACCTGCCCTTGGGCAGGCAGCCTGTGGGAAATTTCGCCGGTTAGATACTGGGCGTATCTCAGCTTTAGCACGTCGTCTTCCATGACGGAGGAAGGCATCCACCGGCCTTGCAGGTCAGAGTCGGACATCCTCGGAGGTCCGAAGCGCCTGAATCTAGAGCTTTGGGTGTTGGAACTCAAGGCGAGGGGCGGATTCGATTGAGATTGAAAGAAAGGAGCGGGCCTTAGTCTCGTTATAAAGAGGTTGAATACCAAGAGCCCTCCCCGTGACCGTTCGGGACTCGCCTTCGATAGAGGAGGCGTGCCAACGGGCACGACTGGGTTACCCACACCCATATTAATGAGAATCCCGGAATAAGGGGATGCGATCTCTGCTTTGATAAGACGTGCCAAGGAAACCGCCTTGCTAAACACGCTGAGGTGGGACAGTAAAAACGATTCCAATAAAGGGTTGGCTGTGGTGTGACATCACGCCGCAGAATACGTCAGCAGATTGAATTCATGTAAAGATTATTCTCTCTACGGTGGTATGTGGAACTTATTTCGCAGAGCCGGACACTATCCTTGTGTTCAGAACCTTCTATGAAGTATTCGGAGGAGGAACCCGCCTTGCAATGTCGAAGACAATATGCGTGTCGGACTCGTCGTCATTGAAGCCTGGTTCAGGGGCTACTGAGGGAGTCCTGGATTAGGGGGTGTCCGGATAGCCGAACTATCACCGTTGGCCGGACTCCCGTACTATGAAGATACAAGATTGAAGACTTCGTCCCCTGTCCGGATGGGACTTTCCTTGGCGTGGAAGGAAAGCTTGGCGATACGGATATGTAGATCTCCTACCATTGTAACCGACTCTGTGTAACCCTAACCCTCTCCGGTGTCTATATAAACCGGAGGGTTTTAGTCCGTAGGACGAACAACAATCATACCATAGGCTAGCTTCTAGGGTTTAGCCTCTTTGATCTCGTGGTAGATCTACTCTTGTACTACCCATATCATCAATATTAACCAAGCAGGAGTAGGGTTTTACCTCCATCGAGAGGGCCCGAACCTGGGTAAAAACATCGTGTCCCTTGTCTCCTGTTACCATCCGCCTAGACGCACAGTTCGGGACCCCCTACCCGAGATCCGCCGGTTTTGACACCGACAGTTGCCCTGCGGTCCAAGAAGGCCAGCGTCCTATCGTCCTCCTCTTGCATGCGCGTAAACGTGGGTGATTATGTCCATGGTGCCTTGCTGCGCCAGGTGCTGCGCAGCGAGCGCGACCTCAAGGTGGACATTCTATGGCGCGACGGCAGGCAGTCGCAGGGCCACCAGTGCATCGAAGAGGTTGTCACCATAGTGGCCGTTGAGGGTGGCGGGCATCGTAGAGCCTGGGCGCGTCGGCTGAAGGCTTACATCAAAGTCGTCCGCGAGCTTCTTGACGACGGTGAACTTGTCAAGGAAACCGACGAGGACCTCGTCGAACAAGGAGACGAAGCTGTCGTCCAAGCGGCCCCTCGCCCTGCCGGCCTCAAGCAATACTACATGGAGACGTTCCTTGTTGCCGGGCCGCAGGCCGACATCGTGCACCATCTGGCACAACCGGCTGATGCTCGCGCTCATCGCCTCCATGGGTCTAGCTTAGCTTCTACTAGTCAACTGATCTTGCGATTCGAGTGATCACTCTTGCCCTTGGTTAGCGTGCGTAGGTGCGTAGGATTTCGTACTACTCCTCGGCCCTCTACTGCACCTGCCTTTGCTGTATGATAGGTGGGCCGGCCACCCCCTGGGCCCACGTGTCATTCACCCAAAGGCAGTTGCCGTAAGTCAATGAAGCTGCGCCCCCCTCCGTGCCGGTGCAGTATAGTCATCTCATCGGACCTCTAGTTGGGGCCAAACGAGAGAAGTTTGATGTTTACTGGTTTATTGGTCACCTTTGCATTTTGCGCCAAGTTTTGACCTTTGATTTAACTAATAAAATGTTAGTACATGTAAACAAAAATGTTGTGTAAGTCACATTACGAAAACCAAATAATCCCAAAACACTTAGGCACGGTGCATTAACTCCCTCCTTGTTTCTTATTTCGTGACATATCAACCAATGAGAGATGTGGGCCGTGCATGCTTTCAATGACTTGAGACTACCAAACATGACATGCAGTGTTTAGTTCATTGCATGTAATCCTATTAAGACTCTAGTTAGCAAGAAAACATTAAGTTCTCTCGCTGATAGGAATAAAACACCATGTATTTATTTACAGAGGGAGTAGTACATTTTTTGTGACATGCATTACTAGATATTGCTAGTCAAATACTAAAATCTAGATGGACGTGGCAGTACTCCTAAATCCAGACGGTGGTGCTACTAGTACTAGTAGTAGTACTACCAATGTAGTACTCCTAGGAGTACTAGCATTGTACTACCCGTTGGTCAAATTATTACGTGCTGCTCCTCATAGTGAAGTGACAAGACCCTGCGCCGGAGATGACACCTGAGTATAGGCGCCGTGTTCGGCATACCATAGTCAGCCTCACCGTCTGCAGTCACTATCATCATGGCTGTAGAGCTAGCCTGCTTACAACTAGCCCTGTTCGACATAATTTCCCGTGCGTAGATGCCCGTGCATTGCACGGAACACCAAGATTGGGGGTGGACTGCTCCGGCAGCGGCCATTGCGCCAGATTTTTCCACGACCTTCTAGATGTGGTGGGGAGGAGATAAGTCTGATTGTGAGAGACAAGGAGTTGTTTGTAAATAGGGAACAAGTGCGGGCATCTTTTTGCAAAAATGGAGAAGCTTGGTTTGTATGCGTCAGATCTAGATCCGACGGCTACTGGTGAAAGATGGGAGGCACAACATCATCACCAACTCAGGACCTGTTTGATTCGCAGGATTTTGAAAACGCAGGAATAGGACACGGCAATATTACAAGTTTCAAACTGATATTACAAATGTTAGGAGTAATGCTGCACCTAGGAAGAGGGAATTACTAGGAAGTTCACGTAAGAACTTTCGTTACTTTAGGTGGATGCAGCGTTATCATACAAACTAAAATCCACCGCCCTGACAAGTCACTAATGGGCAAATAATTTTTCGAGTCTCTGGCCACTTGATGTTTCAAAAACAAATTCAGCTTATGCGGAGACTTTGTCATTTAGGCTTAGACGGTTGCGGTGATCAGCACACCATTCATTGTTGCGCCAGAGATCACCAAACCTCGTTACCTTGAGCACACTTGCCTCTAGAACAAAGAACCTGGCCAATTTAATCTTAGATGTGCTGCCTCGGTAGTCGATCAAATCAATTTCTATAAGATGGAGATCAAGGCATTCGATGAGATTGTTATAGTGCAGCACATTTTTCACTTTTAGGTCTTTTTTTATCTGCAAAAGAAGAGAACATATTAGAGCAGCTGGCTGCATAAGATTGCCGTGTCATCAAGAGGTACCAATATCATTCGCTCATACGATAGGGTTGGCTGGCTAGTGATATTTTTTCACTCTCTCTCTCTCTCTCCCTCTCTCTCTCTCTCTCTCTCTGTTTCTGTTTCCTCTCATTTAACTAGGGGCACGTGAAGAGCTTGGGCATTTGTTGCCTTCCACTATGTGGCTGATGCCATATTTCGCAAAAGTATGCCACATAATACGCATCAATGTCAAATCAAAAGATTTTGGCACCGCTCTCACGATGTGAGAGAGTTGGCACCGCTGTGAACACAGACCCACATGTATAAACAAATCAATCAAACCAACTACACCAGTCTCTCACTCTCCCAAACAAGTGTTTTTTTATTGCCTCAGTCATCTCTCTCCCCCACACAGTGTTTTTTCATTGCGTGAGTTAATTTGGCACCAGAGCAAAGTAGGTGCTCCAGATTGGGGCACCAGGTGAGCAATGGAGGGGCATCGATGCCAAATGCATCACAAGTGAATTTGGCACATGTTTTGGCCTACATAGCCCACTTTTGTACTCCCTCCGTCCCAAAATTCTTGTCTTAAATTTGTCTAAATACGGATGTATCTAGTTACATTTTAGTGTTAGATACATCCGTATCTAAACAAATGTAAGACAAGAATTTTGGGACGGAGGGAATACTACCTCGTATTTAGTATAAAATTTTGACCATAGATTTACCTAAGAAAATGCCAATGCATGTCACTAAAAATTACACCATTTGAAATTATGTTCAAATATGAATCCAACGATATAGTTCTTAGTGACATGCATTAACATTTTGTCAGTTAAATCTATGGTCAAATTTTGATACTACAAAATTGGAAGAGTAAACCAGGACGGAGGTAGTACTTGCCCTTAGGGTAACCATAGAGTTACTGGAGTAGTCTAAGTTACTTTCCACTATGACTAGCCTAGGCTACTATAGTAGTACAACATAAAAATGATGCAGGTGATCACCTGAGAAAACAAAACATTTCTTTCGATGCAGTGCGTAGATGTAGTTTTGAATACTACACTTGTCATCGTAATTTGGGAAAATTACGAAAAAATTGAGCTACATTGTGATTACCGTTTACTAATAGGAAAGAAGTTTCACCTCGATGAGTAGCTTCTCCGTGCATGGAAAGCATGTAAGGAATCCAACAACTTGATCCAGATTGGGGCCGATAGATTTTAGTGCTAAGATCTTCAATGTGCGCATGGACTGGATCAAGCTTGTGGGAATCATTTTCTGGAAGACAGTCGTAAATACATCAAGAAGAAATTTAAAAATGTGAATTTGAAGAAGACGGAGAAGAAGATGAGTGATGTACCTGAACGATTACGGATCCAATAAAGAGTTCGGAGAATTTGGCAGACGAGTACACCAACACTGTCAATTTCGGCGTGTCAATGACCCTGATTTTTGTTGGACCTTCTAGATCCGATACAAGCAATCTCTCAAGGAAAGGCGCATTCTCAATGACCATAACGTGAAACAGCTGGAGTGATCTCTTCCCAATTGATGTCTTGTTGCGGGACCAGCAAGACACATAAATCCATCGGAGATTCGTCGAGGCGATGTGGAGGCTAATGAACCCGTGGATCTGCTCAAGATGAAGGTACTCGAGCGCAGTATAGCTGCGGAGCAGGTGCTCCATAGCCTTCTTCGAGATAACAACGTCGAAGAGGTCGAGCTGCTTGAGTTGAGGGAGAAGAAGGGCGGGCGCGACATTAATCTGGGGAAGATAGTAGGAGCTGAAGCTGGCGCGGCGCAGCGTTGGCGTGAGGCGGAGCACGGATGGCGGTAGAGTGCGACATCGTCCAGCTTCAAAGCTGCGCTCCTCGAGCTGATCTAGGGCGGGGGATAAGAACCACTCGTCGAACTTGGGTTGGACCTTGCAGTTGGTACTGAACATGCGGATGTCAAGGCGTTTGGCTGGCCCAGGGTGCGATGAAAGGATCTTGGAGACTACGGCCATGCGTTTGCAATCCCCATCGCAGAGGCTGCTGTCGATGGTGAGGTTGAGGGGGACGCAGCGCCAGAGGGGGCGCCGCCGCCGGGAGAGCAGGGCGGTCCGCACGGCATATTTGGTGGGAAGGAGGCCGATGATGACGAGCAGCATGTCATCGGGGAGGCTGCTGATGAAGTCCAGGCTCGCCAGATGCGGTTTTGGCTCGAGCGGCCTCCGCTTGTTGGCTACCTCGCCGTCCATCTCAACTGGCGGCGACGCTGGTGTACACGTGTGCTGGTGTGTGTTGTGTGCTAGGTGTGCGCGAGTGCGTCCTTTTGTTCATGCCGCCGCGCAGTGGTGAATTGTGCGTGAGTGCGTCCTTCGCGCGCAAGAAGTTTGTCCTCAATGCGCCCTCAATTTACTAGCGTGCGGGGTGCTACCCTTTCAACTTTGTTTCCTTCACCGCGTGTCACGTGGGCCTCTAGTTTAGTTATTTTCACCCACTGCCACATGGGCCAGCACACCAAGATAGAGAACACGAGCTGACAACACAGCATGTGGATTGGTTGACCGGTCAACTAAACAATATACAGAGCTATACGCTGACACAGTGA
Organism: Triticum aestivum; assembly: GCF_018294505.1. Lineage (NCBI taxonomy): Eukaryota > Viridiplantae > Streptophyta > Magnoliopsida > Poales > Poaceae > Triticum > Triticum aestivum. Next base: position 648,272,951 of record NC_057807.1, on the reverse strand, counting down.
GCGTATAATCCGTTGGTATAGAGAGTTCGAGTGAGAGGGGAGGCCCGTGAGAGATAGCAGAGAGAGAGAGAAAGAGCTACTCCCTCCGTTCGATAATGTAGTTACAACATTTTTTTAAAGTCAAACTTTTGAAACTTTGACCAAGTTTATAAAGAAATTACTTATATCGGCAATACCAAAGATAAATGATAGTATGAAGTAAGTACATGTTGTGATGAATCTAATGATTGTTCCAGATGTAAATGTTTTTCTCCACATATACCTAGTCAAACTTTTCTGAGGTTTGACTTTTCAAAACATCCATATGCTTATGGACGTGACAGAGTCCCTGACGAGAGAGAGAGAGAGAGAGAGAGAGTGAAAAAAGTGTGTGTGCGTGTGGGAAAGAGACATGGACAACACACGATAAAAGTGGAGAAAAAGCGTGCATGTCTTATGCAAACATATCACACATGCATCTTCGACAACGGAGGCAAGGTGAGGAGATAGTGTGTGGTTGTTTGGAACCGAGAGAGGAAGACCCCTAGCACGTGGCTAAGAGGGGTCTGACAAACAAGGGAGAGAGGTCGAGAGAGACGTACGGAGAAAATGCAAACATGGGGAGGAGAGAGTGTATGTTTGTCATAGAGAGATCCCCTGGAGATCGTGATGGGACTACATGGGTGGGAGATCGAGTGACAAGGTGTGTGCGTGATAGAAGATGCGCCGAGAGATATCGAGATAGATGTATGGATAAAAGGAGACAATACGTGTGTTCTTGATGGCTAGTAAGAGATAATCATACTTAGGAGGGGGGGGAGTGCTTGCGCCTATGGCCCTGTTTGGGTACTCTAACTCAGTTAGAGGTTAGAGTTAGATTCTAACCCTAAACTAACTCTAAGTAAAGAGGTGTTTGGATGGCAGGGTTAGACGGAGCACGGATACGGCGAGGCACCTTCACGGGCGGTGCGAGAGGGAGGGAGGGAGAGGACGAGAAGCTTCGAGGAAGTGGGGAGGGATCTGCTGCGGGGAGAGCGATAGAAAAAAGTGTTTATTAGTGGTCCCGAGAAGAACTAACCCAAATAAGCACCTCTTGGATGGGTTAGTTTTTTTGGATGGGTTAGATGCATCTAACCTAAACTAACCCTCCTGTTTGGATCTTTTTGGGTTAGTTGACTCCAAACTAACCCAAACTAACTCTAACCCATGGATCCAAACAGAGCCTATAATGGAGTGAGGGATTATGGTACTTAGGGGGGTGCGTGTCACATGGAGAGAGAACAAGGGCGGAGAGTGTTGGATGGGTCTATATGTATAGCGCGAGCGAGACATGTGTATGTGTGAACCAGGGAGATATAAGGCCCGTTTGGCTTGCGTCGTGAGCATCTTTTGCGTGGCCTGGGGTTGTGGATGGATTTCATGCACGCTTGTTTGGTTGCTACCCTGTGAAAAAGAAAGCCCGCCTGGGCTGGGTTCCCTTGCACTTTAATTATCCTGGCTGAACTCCAGACACTGCAAGTAGCCTGGCCCAAGCGACCGATTTCGAACGCCTAGCCGTGCCTGGTTGTGCGGCCACGAGGCTAACAGCAACATGGATGGATATTAGCATTAAATAATTGATGCATGGATTGATTGATGGGACATTGATGTTTTGCCTGGCCCAGGCATGAACCAAACGCTTCAGCACCACACAAGCCTGGCCAGGCAGAAATATTTTACATCTCACGTCCACACGAGGCAGTACCGACCATCAAGGCATAAGGGTCAGGTCACGAACCAAACTGACCAATAAAGTTTGAGAGAGATTGAGGAGCCCCGATAAGGCTGAGTGGTGCGTCAGATAGCTGAGAGGGGGAAAGAGATATTCCATCCACTCGATAATGTAGTGCATGTGAATTTTTTAGAAGTCAAACTTTGGAAACTTTGATCAGGTTTATGCAAATGTTATTTATATCTACAATACCAAAGATACATCATACAAAACTACATCTCATTGTGAATCTAATGGTATATGTTTGCCGTACTAGATGTAATTCTTTTTCTCCACGTACATTGTCAAACTTTGCGATGTTTGACTTTTCAATAAATCTATGTGCTATGGACGGAGGTGAGTGCCTCAGTCGAGACAGATCAAGTGCGTGTGAAGGAGAATGAGTAAGTGTGCAAAAAGAGTATGTGTGTGAAATAGAAAGTGACAACAAATGATAAATTAGAGAGAGAGTGTGTGTGTGTGTTTTCATTTCTTATGCGTACATATCACGCATGCATCTCTGAGATGGAAAAGCGAGGCGAGGAGATACACGAAGATAGCTAGTCTGTGATTGTTTGCAACGGAGAGATACACCCCTGTAGCACATGTCCAATAGAGGTCCGGCCAACAAGGAAAAAAGGTCGAGAGGGACACATGGATGGCATGGACGCATGGGGAGGGAGAGAGGGTGTGTTTGTGATAGAGAGATCCCCTCGAGATCGTGAGGGGACTATATGGGTGGGAGATCGAGGAAGTGCATGCGCGATAGAAAGATGCCCCGAGAGAAATCGAGATAGACCATGCACATATTTGTGATGGAGACTAAGATTAGCTAGTCATATACATATACGGGGGACTGCATGTGCCTACAATTGAGTGAGAGACCATCATACTTGGCTAGCTGGGCATGAGATTGTGTGTGTGGGTGCGTGTGAGATGGAGAGAGAACGATGGAGAGAGATAGAGTTTTAGATGGGCCTATCGAGTGCGAGTGAGATATGCATGTGTATGTGTGACCCAGGTGGATGGAGAGTTTGAGAGAGGGGGGGAAGAGCTCCGAGACGACATAGTGGTGCGTGAGAGAGTTACGGGCAAAGAGCCAAGGAATTTGTGTGTCTACGATGAGTGCACCCAAGATATCTAGCTTGGACTAGCTAGAGTATCATACATAGTGTGCGAGAGAGACCTATAGATGGTGTATATATGAATGCGGACTAGAAAGACCCCCCCCCACACAGAGAGAGAGAGAGAGAGGGCGAGGGACCAACAAGGTTTTATGTGTCGGATGCGTGCAACAGAATTGAAGATTGTCCGCGAGAGAGAGTGAGAGAGAGAGCACAGGAGTCCGGGAGAGGGGGAGGTCGCGTTTTATGCATCAAAGACTGATATAAACTTGCATTCAAATATTTAAATTGGAGACCATGTTGTCTGCAATCCACACATGAACGGATATATGCGTATATCAAACAAGTTCATTAATTTGACTTTCAACATGTTCATGGAGTACAATAATACTGTACAACATGCTACTCGATTGAGGTGTTCAATTTTGGATTTAGTTCACTATTTTGACCTATTGAACGAGCTAGTTCATTGAATCGAGATATTTCATTTTGGGTTTGATTCGCGTTTTTGAGTGGGTCAACTATTTGTCATATAGTAAATCGCTAGCAACGAGCATTTAAAAACACATTACTCCCGAGCATCATCTCTCCATCTAAAAAAGAAGTGGCAAGCTAATATTTCAAAATTTGATTCGAATCGACTTCGTAAGGTAGACGTGGATGCTCGTTCTCCCAAAATTTGAATGAACCGTTAAACATCCTCTCTGCTCGGTGGAATTCGCCCGAGCAAATAAATGGGAGACGCGAAATTACCGTCCTATGTGGGACACACATCAATTGGCCCGTTGTACATCAATGGTAGGTTCGTAACTTCATCCAAGCGCGCCTTCTCCTCGGCCGAAATGACATGTGCCGAATAATTCATAAACCATGGTCGGCAAAACACGCTCTCCTCGCCCGAAATAGCTCGCGCCCACTATTTCAAAACACGCTCTCCTCGCCCGAATTCGCTCGCGCCCACTATAGTTCAAAACACGCCCTCCTCGCCCGAAATCGCTCCCGCCCACTATTTGGGGAGAAGCAAAGTTACTCTACTATCCCCGACCCTCAGTACACA